>NW_027445268.1:0-64272 GCF_048569485.1 Anomaloglossus baeobatrachus
GGAGAAAAAGTGGAGAAAAAATGGAGAATAAGTGGAGAAAAAATGGAGAAAAAAATGGAGAAAAAGTGGAGAAAAAGTGGAGAAAAAATGGAGAATAAGTGTAGTAAAAGTGGAGAAAAAGTGGAGAAAAAGTGGATTAAAAAGTGGAGAAAAAGTGGAGAAAAAATGGAGAAAAAGTGGAGAAAAAGTGGAGAAAAAGTGGAGAAAAAATGTAGAAAAAGTGGAGAAAAAATGGAGAAAAAGTGGAGAAAAAGTAGAGAAAAAGTGGAGAATAAGTGGAGAAAAAATGGAGAATAAGTGGAGAAAAAATGGAGAAAAAGTGGAGAAAAAGTGGAGAAAAAAATGGAGAAAAAGTGGAGAAAAAATGGAGAAAAAGTGGAGAAAAAGTGGAGAAAAAGTGGAGAATAAGTGGAGAAAAAATGGAGAATAAGTGGAGAAAAAGTGGAGAAAAAGTGGAGAAACAGTGGAGAAAAAAGTGGAGAAAAAGTGGAGAAAAATGGAGAAAAAGTGGAGAAAAAATGGAGAATAAGTGGAGAAAAAATGGAGAATAAGTGGAGAAAAAATGGAGAAAAAAATAGAGAAAAAGTGGAGAAAAAGTGGAGAATAAGTGGAGAAAAAAATGGAGAATAAGTGGAGATAAAAAGGAGAAAAAAATGGAGAAAAAGTGGAGAAAAAGTGGAGAAAAAGTGGAGAAAAAGTGGAGAATAAGTGGAGAAAAAATGGAGAATAAGTGGAGAAAAAATGGAGAAAAAGTGGAGAAAAAGTGGAGAAAAAGTGGAGAATAAGAGGAGTAAAAGTGGAGAAAAAGTGGAGAATAAGTGAAGAAAAAATGGAGAATAAGTGGAGAAAAAATGGAGAAAAAAATGGAGAAAAAGTGGAGAAAAAGTGGAGAAAAAGTGGAGTAAAAGTGGAGAACAAAATGGAGAAAAAGTGGAGAAAAAATGTAGAAAAAGTGGAGAAAAAGTGGAGAAAAAAATGGGGAAAAAGTGGAGAAAAAGTGGAGAAAAATGGAGAAAAAGTGGAGAAAAAGTGGAGAAAAAGTGGAGAAAAAGTGGAGAATAAGTGGAGAAAAAATGGAGAATAAGTGGAGAAAAAATGGAGAAAAATATGGAGAAAAAGTGGAGAAAAAGTGGAGAAAAAGTGGAGAAAAAGTGGAGAAAAAAATGGAGAAAAAGTGGAGAAAAAGTGGAGAAAAAGTGGAGAAAAATTGGAGAAAAAAATGGAGAAAAAGTGGAGAAAAAGTGGAGAAAAAGTGGAGAAAAAAATGGAGAAAAAGTGGAGAAAAAGTAGAGAAAAAGTGGAGAAAAAAATGGAGAAAAAGTGGAGAAAAAATGGAGAAAAAGTGGAGAAAAAAATGGAGACAAAGTGGAGAAAAAGTAGAGAAAAAGTGGAGAAAAAAATGGAGAAAAAATGGAGAAAAAGTGGAAAAAAAGTGGAGAAAAGTGGAGAATAAGTGGAGAATAAGTGGAGAAAAAATGGAGAATAAGTGGAGAAAAAATGGAGAAAAAGTGGAGAAAAAGTGGAGAAAAAATGGAGAATAAGTGGAGAAAAAATGGAGTAAAAGTGGAGAAAAAGTGGAGAATAAGTGGAGAAAAAATGGAGAATAAGTGGAGAAAAATGGAGAAAAAATGGAGAAAAAATGGAGAAAAAGTGGAGAAAAAGTGGAGTAAAAGTGGAGAAAAAATGGAGAAAAGTGGAGAAAAAATGTAGAAAAAGTGGAGAAAAAGTGGAGAAAAAAATGGAGAAAAAGTGGACAAAAAGTGGAGAAAAAAATGGAGAAAAACAGGAGAAAAAGTGGAGAAAAAATGGAGAAAAAGTGGAGAAAAAGTGGAGAAAAAGTGGAGAAAAAGTGGAGAATAAGTGGAGAAAAAATGGAGAATAAGTGGAGAAAAATATGGAGAAAAACGTGGAGAAAAAGTGGAGAAAAAGTGGAGAAAAAGTGGAGAAAAAATGGAGAAAAAGTGGAGAAAAAGTGGAGAAAAAATGGAGAATAAGTGGAGAAAAAAATGGAGAAAAGTGGAGAAAAAGTGGAGAAAAAAGTGAAGAAAAAGTGGAGAAAAAAATAGAGAAAAAATGGAGAAAAAGTGGAGAAAAAGTGGAGAAAAAGTGGAGAAAAAGTGGAGAAAAAGTGGAGAAAAAGTGGAGAAAAAATGGAGAATAAGTGGAGAAAAAATGGAGAAAAAAATGGAGAAAAGTGGAGAAAAAGTGGAGAAAAAGTGGAGAAAAATTGGAGAAAAAGTGGAGAAAAAGTGGAGAAAAAGTGGAGAAAAAAATGGAGAAAAAGTGGAGAAAAAATGGAGAAAAAGTGGAGAATAAGTGGAGAAAAAATGGAGAATAAGTGGAGAAAAAGTGGAGAAAAAGTGGAGAAAAAGTGGAGAAAAAGTGGAGAATAAGTGTAGTAAAAGTGGAGAAAAAGTGGAGAATAAGTGGAGAAAAATGGAGAATAAGTGGAGAAAAATGGAGAAAAAAATGGAGAAAAAGTGGAGAAAAAGTGGAAAAAAAGTGGAGAAAAAAATGGAGAAAAAGTGGAGAAAAAATGGAGAAAAAGTGGAGAAAAAGTGGAGAAAAAAATGGAGAAAAAGTGGAGAAAAAGTAGAGAAAAAGTGGAGAAAAAGTGGAGAAAAAGTGGAGAAAAAGTGGAGAAAAAGTGGAGAAAAAAATGGGAGAAAAGTGGAGAAAAAATGGAGAAAAAGTGGAGAAAAAGTAGAGAAAAGTGGAGAAAAAGTGGAGAAAAAATGGAGAAAAAGTGGAGAAAAAGTGGAGAAAAAGTGGAGAATAAGTGGAGAAAAAGTGGAAAAAAAAAAAAGAATAAGTGGAGAAAAAATGGAGAAAAAAATAGAGAAAAAGTGGAGAAAAAGTGGAGAATAAGTGGAGAAAAAATGGAGAATAAGTGGAGATAAAAAGGAGAAAAAAATGGAGAAAAAGTGGAGAAAAAGTGGAGAAAAAGTGGAGAAAAAGTGGAGTAAAAGTGGAGAAAAAATGGAGAATAAGTGGAGAAAAAATGGAGAAAAAGTGGAGAAAAAGTGGAGAAAAAATGGAGAAAAAGTGGAGAATAAGTGGAGTAAAAGTGGAGAAAAAGTGGAGAATAAGTGGAGAAAAAATGGAGAATAAGTGGAGAAAAAATGTAGAAAAAGTGGAGAAAAAGTGGAGAAAAAATGGAGAAAAAGTGGACAAAAAGTGGAGAAAAAATGGAGAAAAACAGGAGAAAAAGTGGAGAAAAAATGGAGAAAAAATGGAGAAAAAGTGGAGAAAAAGTGGAGAAAAAGTGGAGAATAAGTGGAGAATAAGTGGAGAAAAAATGGAGAATAAGTGGAGAAAAAATGGAGAAAAAGTGGAGAAAAAGTGGAGAAAAAATGGAGAAAAAGTGGAGAATAAGTGGAGTAAAAGTGGAGAAAAAGTGGAGAATAAGTGGAGAAAAAATGGAGAATAAGTGGAGAAAAAATGGAGAAAAAATGGAGAAAAAATGGAGAAAAAGTGGAGAAAAAGTGGAGTAAAAGTGGAGAAAAAAATGGAGAAAAAGTGGAGAAAAAATGTAGAAAAAGTGGAGAAAAAGTGGAGAAAAAAATGGAGAAAAAGTGGACAAAAAGTGGAGAACAAAATGGAGAAAAACAGGAGAAAAAGTGGAGAAAAAATGGAGAATAAGTGGAGAAAAAATGGAGAAAAAAATGGAGAAAAAGTGGAGAAAAAGTGGAGAAAAAGTGGAGAAAAATTGGAGAAAAAGTGGAGAAAAAGTGGAGAAAAAGTGGAGAAAAAAATGGAGAAAAAGTGGAGAAAAAATGGAGAAAAAGTGGAGAATAAGTGGAGAAAAAATGGAGAATAAGTGGAGAAAAAGTGGAGAAAAAGTGGAGAAAAAGTGGAGAAAAAGTGGAGAATAAGTGTAGTAAAAGTGGAGAAAAAGTGGAGAATAAGTGGAGAAAAAATGGAGAAAAAGTGGAGAAAAAATGGAGAAAAAAATGGAGAAAAAGTGGAGAAAAAGTGGAAAAAAAGTGGAGTAAAAGTGGAGAAAAAGTGGAGAAAAAATGTAGAAAAAGTGGAGAAAAAGTGGAGAAAAAAATGGAGAAAAAGTGGACAAAAAGTGGAGAACAAAATGGAGAAAAACAGGAGAAAAAGTGGAGAAAAAATGGAGAATAAGTGGAGAAAAAATGGAGAAAAAAATGGAGAAAAAGTGGAGAAAAAGTGGAGAAAAAGTGGAGAAAAATTGGAGAAAAAGTGGAGAAAAAGTGGAGAAAAAGTGGAGAAAAAAATGGAGAAAAAGTGGAGAAAAAATGGAGAAAAAGTGGAGAATAAGTGGAGAAAAAATGGAGAATAAGTGGAGAAAAAGTGGAGAAAAAGTGGAGAAAAAGTGGAGAAAAAGTGGAGAATAAGTGTAGTAAAAGTGGAGAAAAAGTGGAGAATAAGTGGAGAAAAAATGGAGAATAAGTGGAGAAAAAATGGAGAAAAAAATGGAGAAAAAGTGGAGAAAAAGTGGAAAAAAAGTGGAGAAAAAAATGGAGAAAAAGTGGAGAAAAAATGGAGAAAAAGTGGAGAAAAAGTAGAGAAAAAGTGGAGAATAAGTGGAGAAAAAGTGGAGAAAAAGTGGAGAATAAGTGGAGAAAAAATGGAGAATAAGTGGAGAAAAAATGGAGAAAAAAATAGAGAAAAAGTGGAGAAAAAGTGGAGAATAAGTGGAGAAAAAAATGGAGAATAAGTGGAGATAAAAAGGAGAAAAAAATGGAGAAAAAGTGGAGAAAAAGTGGAGAAAAAGTGGAGAAAAAGTGGAGTAAAAGTGGAGAAAAAAATGGAGAAAAAGTGGAGAAAAAATGTAGAAAAAGTGGAGAAAAAGTGGAGAAAAAAATGGAGAAAAAGTGGACAAAAAGTGGAGAAAAAAATGGAGAAAAACAGGAGAAAAAGTGGAGAAAAAATGGAGAAAAAGTGGAGAAAAAGTGGAGAAAAAGTGGAGAAAAAGTGGAGAATAAGTGGAGAAAAAATGGAGAATAAGTGGAGAAAAATATGGAGAAAAAGTGGAGAAAAAGTGGAGAAAAAGTGGAGAAAAAGTGGAGAAAAAAATGGAGAAAAAGTGGAGAAAAAGTGGAGAAAAAATGGAGAATAAGTGGAGAAAAAAATGGAGAAAAGTGGAGAAAAAGTGGAGAAAAAATGGAGAATAAGTGGAGAAAAAAATGGAGAAAAGTGGAGAAAAAGTGGAGAAAAAGTGGAGAAAAAGTGGAGAAAAAAATAGAGAAAAAATGGAGAAAAAGTGGAGAAAAAGTGGAGAAAAAATGGAGAAAAAGTGGAGAAAAAGTGGAGAAAAAAATGGAGAAAAAGTGGAGAAAAAATGGAGAAAAAGTGGAGAATAAGTGGAGAAAAAATGGAGAATAAGTTGAGAAAAAGTGGAGAAAAAGTGGAGAAAAAGTGGAGAAAAAGTGGAGAATAAGTGTAGTAAAAGTGGAGAAAAAGTGGAGAATAAGTGGAGAAAAAATGGAGAATAAGTGGAGAAAAAATGGAGAAAAAAATGGAGAAAAAGTGGAGAAAAAGTGGAAAAAAAGTGGAGAAAAAATGGAGAAAAAGTGGAGAAAAAATGGAGAAAAAGTGGAGAAAAAGTGAAGAAAAAAATGGAGAAAAAGTGGAGAAAAAGTAGAGAAAAAGTGGAGAAAAAGTGGAGAAAAAGTGGAGATAAAGTGGAGAAAAAAATTTGAGAAAAAGTGGAGAAAAAGTGGAGAAAAAAATGGAGAAAAAGTGGAGAAAAAATGGAGAAAAAGTGGAGAAAAAGTAGAGAAAAAGTGGAGAATAAGTGGAGAAAAAATGGAGAATAAGTGGAGAAAAAATGGAGAAAAAGTGGAGAAAAAGTGGAGAAAAAAATGGAGAAAAAGTGGAGAAAAAATGGAGAAAAAGTGGAGAAAAAGTGGAGAAAAAGTGGAGAACAAGTGGAGAAAAAGTGGAGAAAAAGTGGAGAATAAGTGGAGAAAAAATGGAGAATAAGTGGAGAAAAAATGGAGAAAAAAATAGAGAAAAAGTGGAGAAAAAGTGGAGAATAAGTGGAGAAAAAAATGGAGAATAAGTGGAGATAAAAAGGAGAAAAAAATGGAGAAAAAGTGGAGAAAAAGTGGAGAAAAAATGGAGAAAAAGTGGAGAAAAAGTGGAGAAAAAGTGGAGAATAAGTGGAGAAAAAATGGAGAAAAAGTGGAGAAAAAATGGAGAAAAAATGGAGAAAAAGTGGAGAAAAAGTAGAGTAAAAGTGGAGAAAAAAATGGAGAAAAAGTGGAGAAAAAATGTAGAAAAAGTGGAGAAAAAGTGGAGAAAAAAATGGAGAAAAAGTGGACAAAAAGTGGAGAAAAAAATGGAGAAAAAACAGGAGAAAAAGTGGAGAAAAAATGGAGAAAAAGTGGAGAAAAAGTGGAGAAAAAGTGGAGAATAAGTGGAGAAAAAATGGAGAATAAGTGGAGAAAAATATGGAGAAAAAGTGGAGAAAAAGTGGAGAAAAAGTGGAGAAAAAGTGGAGAAAAAAATGGAGAAAAAGTGGAGAAAAAGTGGAGAAAAAATGGAGAATAAGTGGAGAAAAAAATGGAGAAAAGTGGAGAAAAAGTGGAGAAAAAGTGGAGAAAAAAATAGAGAAAAAATGGAGAAAAAGTGGAGAAAAAGTGGAGAAAAAATGGAGAAAAAGTGGAGAAAAAGTGGAGAAAAAGTGGAGAAAAAATGGAGAATAAGTGGAGAAAAAATGGAGAAAAAAATGGAGAAAAAGTGGAGAAAAAGTGGAGAAAAAGTGGAGAAAAATTGGAGAAAAAGTGGAGAAAAAGTGGAGAAAAAGTGGAGAAAAAAATGGAGAAAAAGTGGAGAAAAAATGGAGAAAAAGTGGAGAATAAGTGGAGAATAAGTGGAGAAAAAATGGAGAATAAGTGGAGAAAAAGTGGAGAAAAAGTGGAGAAAAAGTGGAGAAAAAGTGGAGAATAAGTGTAGTAAAAGTGGAGAAAAAGTGGAGAAAAAGTGGAGAAGATAAGTGGAGAAAAAGTGGAGAAAAAGTGGAGAATAAGTGGAGAAAAAATGGAGAAAAAAATGGAGAAAAAGTGGAGAAAAAGTGGAAAAAAAGTGGAGAAAAAAATGGAGAAAAAGTGGAGAAAAAATGGAGAAAAAGTGGAGAAAAAGTGGAGAAAAAAATGGAGAAAAAGTGGAGAAAAAATGGAGAAAAAGTGGAGAAAAAGTAGAGAAAAAGTGGAGAAAAAGTGGAGAAAAAATGGAGAAAAAGTGGAGAAAAAGTGGAGAAAAAGTGGAGAATAAGTGGAGAAAAAGTGGAGAAAAAGTGGAGAATAAGTGGAGAAAAAATGGAGAATAAGTGGAGAAAAAATGGAGAAAAAGTGGAGAAAAAGTGGAGAAAAAAATGGAGAAAAAGTGGAGAAAAAATGGAGAAAAAGTGGAGAAAAAGTGGAAAAAAAGTAGAGAAAAAGTGGAGAAAAAGTGGAGAAAAAGTGGAGAAAAAGTGGAGAAAAAGTGGAGAAAAAAATGGAGAAAAAGTGGAGAAAAAATGGAGAAAAAGTGGAGAAAAAGTAGAGAAAAAGTGGAGAAAAAGTGGAGAAAAAATGGAGAAAAAGTGGAGAAAAAGTGGAGAAAAAGTGGAGAATAAGTGGAGAAAAAGTGGAGAAAAAGTGGAGAATAAGTGGAGAAAAAATGGAGAATAAGTGGAGAAAAAATGGAGAAAAAGTGGAGAAAAAGTGGAGAAAAAAATGGAGAAAAAGTGGAGAAAAAATGGAGAAAAAGTGGAGAAAAAGTGGAGAAAAAGTGGAGAATAAGTGGAGAAAAAGTGGAGAAAAAGTGGAGAATAAGTGGAGAAAAAATGGAGAATAAGTGGAGAAAAAATGGAGAAAAAAATAGAGAAAAAGTGGAGAAAAAGTGGAGAATAAGTGGAGAAAAAAATGGAGAATAAGTGGAGATAAAAAGGAGAAAAAAATGGAGAAAAAGTGGAGAAAAAGTGGAGAAAAAATGGAGAAAAAGTGGAGAAAAAGTGGAGAAAAAGTGGAGAATAAGTGGAGAAAAAATGGAGAAAAAGTGGAGAAAAAGTGAAGAAAAAAATGGAGAAAAAGTGGAGAAAAAGTAGAGAAAAAGTGGAGAAAAAGTGGAGAAAAAGTGGAGATAAAGTGGAGAAAAATTGGAGAAAAAGTGGAGAAAAAGTGGAGAAAAAATGGAGAAAAAGTGGAGAAAAAATGGAGAAAAAGTGGAGAAAAAGTAGAGAAAAAGTGGAGAATAAGTGGAGAAAAAATGGAGAATAAGTGGAGAAAAAATGGAGAAAAAGTGGAGAAAAAGTGGAGAAAAAATGGAGAAAAAGTGGAGAAAAAATGGAGAAAAAGTGGAGAAAAAGTGGAGAAAAAGTGGAGAACAAGTGGAGAAAAAGTGGAGAAAAAGTGGAGAATAAGTGGAGAAAAAATGGAGAATAAGTGGAGAAAAAATGGAGAAAAAAATAGAGAAAAAGTGGAGAAAAAGTGGAGAATAAGTGGAGAAAAAAATGGAGAATAAGTGGAGATAAAAAGGAGAAAAAAATGGAGAAAAAGTGGAGAAAAAGTGGAGAAAAAATGGAGAAAAAGTGGAGAAAAAGTGGAGAAAAAGTGGAGAATAAGTGGAGAAAAAATGGAGAAAAAGTGGAGAAAAAATGGAGAAAAAATGGAGAAAAAGTGGAGAAAAAGTAGAGTAAAAGTGGAGAAAAAAATGGAGAAAAAGTGGAGAAAAAATGTAGAAAAAGTGGAGAAAAAGTGGAGAAAAAAATGGAGAAAAAGTGGACAAAAAGTGGAGAAAAAAATGGAGAAAAACAGGAGAAAAAGTGGAGAAAAAATGGAGAAAAAGTGGAGAAAAAGTGGAGAAAAAGTGGAGAATAAGTGGAGAAAAAATGGAGAATAAGTGGAGAAAAATATGGAGAAAAAGTGGAGAAAAAGTGGAGAAAAAGTGGAGAAAAAGTGGAGAAAAAAATGGAGAAAAAGTGGAGAAAAAGTGGAGAAAAAATGGAGAATAAGTGGAGAAAAAAATGGAGAAAAGTGGAGAAAAAGTGGAGAAAAAGTGGAGAAAAAAATAGAGAAAAAATGGAGAAAAAGTGGAGAAAAAGTGGAGAAAAAATGGAGAAAAAGTGGAGAAAAAGTGGAGAAAAAGTGGAGAAAAAATGGAGAATAAGTGGAGAAAAAATGGAGAAAAAAATGGAGAAAAAGTGGAGAAAAAGTGGAGAAAAAGTGGAGAAAAATTGGAGAAAAAGTGGAGAAAAAGTGGAGAAAAAGTGGAGAAAAAAATGGAGAAAAAGTGGAGAAAAAATGGAGAAAAAGTGGAGAATAAGTGGAGAATAAGTGGAGAAAAAATGGAGAATAAGTGGAGAAAAAGTGGAGAAAAAGTGGAGAAAAAGTGGAGAAAAAGTGGAGAATAAGTGTAGTAAAAGTGGAGAAAAAGTGGAGAAAAAGTGGAGAATAAGTGGAGAAAAAGTGGAGAAAAAGTGGAGAATAAGTGGAGAAAAAATGGAGAAAAAAATGGAGAAAAAGTGGAGAAAAAGTGGAAAAAAAGTGGAGAAAAAAATGGAGAAAAAGTGGAGAAAAAATGGAGAAAAAGTGGAGAAAAAGTGGAGAAAAAAATGGAGAAAAAGTGGAGAAAAAGTAGAGAAAAAGTGGAGAAAAAGTGGAGAAAAAGTGGAGAAAAAGTGGAGAAAAAGTGGAGAAAAAAATGGAGAAAAAGTGGAGAAAAAATGGAGAAAAAGTGGAGAAAAAGTAGAGAAAAAGTGGAGAAAAAGTGGAGAAAAAATGGAGAAAAAGTGGAGAAAAAGTGGAGAAAAAGTGGAGAATAAGTGGAGAAAAAGTGGAGAAAAAGTGGAGAATAAGTGGAGAAAAAATGGAGAATAAGTGGAGAAAAAATGGAGAAAAAGTGGAGAAAAAGTGGAGAAAAAAATGGAGAAAAAGTGGAGAAAAAATGGAGAAAAAGTGGAGAAAAAGTGGAGAAAAAGTGGAGAATAAGTGGAGAAAAAGTGGAGAAAAAGTGGAGAATAAGTGGAGAAAAAATGGAGAATAAGTGGAGAAAAAATGGAGAAAAAAATAGAGAAAAAGTGGAGAAAAAGTGGAGAATAAGTGGAGAAAAAAATGGAGAATAAGTGGAGATAAAAAGGAGAAAAAAATGGAGAAAAAGTGGAGAAAAAGTGGAGAAAAAATGGAGAAAAAGTGGAGAAAAAGTGGAGAAAAAGTGGAGAATAAGTGGAGAAAAAATGGAGAAAAAGTGGAGAAAAAATGGAGAAAAAATGGAGAAAAAGTGGAGAAAAAGTGGAGTAAAAGTGGAGAAAAAAATGGAGAAAAAGTGGAGAAAAAATGTAGAAAAAGTGGAGAAAAAGTGGAGAAAAAAATGGAGAAAAAGTGGACAAAAAGTGGAGAAAAAAATGGAGAAAAACAGGAGAAAAAGTGGAGAAAAAATGGAGAAAAAGTGGAGAAAAAGTGGAGAAAAAGTGGAGAAAAAGTGGAGAATAAGTGGAGAAAAAATGGAGAATAAGTGGAGAAAAATATGGAGAAAAAGTGGAGAAAAAGTGGAGAAAAAGTGGAGAAAAAGTGGAGAAAAAAATGGAGAAAAAGTGGAGAAAAAGTGGAGAAAAAATGGAGAATAAGTGGAGAAAAAAATGGAGAAAAGTGGAGAAAAAGTGGAGAAAAAGTGGAGAAAAAAATAGAGAAAAAATGGAGAAAAAGTGGAGAAAAAGTGGAGAAAAAATGGAGAAAAAGTGGAGAAAAAGTGGAGAAAAAGTGGAGAAAAAATGGAGAATAAGTGGAGAAAAATGGAGAAAAAAATGGAGAAAAAGTGGAGAAAAAGTGGAGAAAAAGTGGAGAAAAATTGGAGAAAAAGTGGAGAAAAAGTGGAGAAAAAGTGGAGAAAAAAATGGAGAAAAAGTGGAGAAAAAATGGAGAAAAAGTGGAGAAAAAATGGAGAAAAAAATGGAGAAAAAGTGGAGAAAAAGTGGAGAAAAAGTGGAGAAAAAGTGGAGAAAAAATGGAGAAAAAGTGGAGAAAAAGTGGAGAAAAAGTGGAGAATAAGTGGAGAAAAAATGGAGAAAAAGTGGAGAAAAAATGGAGAAAAAATGGAGAAAAAGTGGAGAAAAAGTAGAGTAAAAGTGGAGAAAAAAATGGAGAAAAAGTGGAGAAAAAATGTAGAAAAAGTGGAGAAAAAGTGGAGAAAAAAATGGAGAAAAAGTGGACAAAAAGTGGAGAAAAAAATGGAGAAAAACAGGAGAAAAAGTGGAGAAAAAATGGAGAAAAAGTGGAGAAAAAGTGGAGAAAAAGTGGAGAATAAGTGGAGAAAAAATGGAGAATAAGTGGAGAAAAATATGGAGAAAAAGTGGAGAAAAAGTGGAGAAAAAGTGGAGAAAAAGTGGAGAAAAAAATGGAGAAAAAGTGGAGAAAAAGTGGAGAAAAAATGGAGAATAAGTGGAGAAAAAAATGGAGAAAAGTGGAGAAAAAGTGGAGAAAAAGTGGAGAAAAAAATAGAGAAAAAATGGAGAAAAAGTGGAGAAAAAGTGGAGAAAAAATGGAGAAAAAGTGGAGAAAAAGTGGAGAAAAAGTGGAGAAAAAATGGAGAATAAGTGGAGAAAAAATGGAGAAAAAAATGGAGAAAAAGTGGAGAAAAAGTGGAGAAAAAGTGGAGAAAAATTGGAGAAAAAGTGGAGAAAAAGTGGAGAAAAAGTGGAGAAAAAAATGGAGAAAAAGTGGAGAAAAAATGGAGAAAAAGTGGAGAATAAGTGGAGAATAAGTGGAGAAAAAATGGAGAATAAGTGGAGAAAAAGTGGAGAAAAAGTGGAGAAAAAGTGGAGAAAAAGTGGAGAATAAGTGTAGTAAAAGTGGAGAAAAAGTGGAGAAAAAGTGGAGAATAAGTGGAGAAAAAGTGGAGAAAAAGTGGAGAATAAGTGGAGAAAAAATGGAGAAAAAAATGGAGAAAAAGTGGAGAAAAAGTGGAAAAAAAGTGGAGAAAAAAATGGAGAAAAAGTGGAGAAAAAATGGAGAAAAAGTGGAGAAAAAGTGGAGAAAAAAATGGAGAAAAAGTGGAGAAAAAGTAGAGAAAAAGTGGAGAAAAAGTGGAGAAAAAGTGGAGAAAAAGTGGAGAAAAAGTGGAGAAAAAAATGGAGAAAAAGTGGAGAAAAAATGGAGAAAAAGTGGAGAAAAAGTAGAGAAAAAGTGGAGAAAAAGTGGAGAAAAAATGGAGAAAAAGTGGAGAAAAAGTGGAGAAAAAGTGGAGAATAAGTGGAGAAAAAGTGGAGAAAAAGTGGAGAATAAGTGGAGAAAAAATGGAGAATAAGTGGAGAAAAAATGGAGAAAAAGTGGAGAAAAAGTGGAGAAAAAAATGGAGAAAAAGTGGAGAAAAAATGGAGAAAAAGTGGAGAAAAAGTGGAGAAAAAGTGGAGAATAAGTGGAGAAAAAGTGGAGAAAAAGTGGAGAATAAGTGGAGAAAAAATGGAGAATAAGTGGAGAAAAAATGGAGAAAAAAATAGAGAAAAAGTGGAGAAAAAGTGGAGAATAAGTGGAGAAAAAAATGGAGAATAAGTGGAGATAAAAAGGAGAAAAAAATGGAGAAAAAGTGGAGAAAAAGTGGAGAAAAAATGGAGAAAAAGTGGAGAAAAAGTGGAGAAAAAGTGGAGAATAAGTGGAGAAAAAATGGAGAAAAAGTGGAGAAAAAATGGAGAAAAAATGGAGAAAAAGTGGAGAAAAAGTGGAGTAAAAGTGGAGAAAAAAATGGAGAAAAAGTGGAGAAAAAATGTAGAAAAAGTGGAGAAAAAGTGGAGAAAAAAATGGAGAAAAAGTGGACAAAAAGTGGAGAAAAAAATGGAGAAAAACAGGAGAAAAAGTGGAGAAAAAATGGAGAAAAAGTGGAGAAAAAGTGGAGAAAAAGTGGAGAAAAAGTGGAGAATAAGTGGAGAAAAAATGGAGAATAAGTGGAGAAAAATATGGAGAAAAAGTGGAGAAAAAGTGGAGAAAAAGTGGAGAAAAAGTGGAGAAAAAAATGGAGAAAAAGTGGAGAAAAAGTGGAGAAAAAATGGAGAATAAGTGGAGAAAAAAATGGAGAAAAGTGGAGAAAAAGTGGAGAAAAAGTGGAGAAAAAAATAGAGAAAAAATGGAGAAAAAGTGGAGAAAAAGTGGAGAAAAAATGGAGAAAAAGTGGAGAAAAAGTGGAGAAAAAGTGGAGAAAAAATGGAGAATAAGTGGAGAAAAAATGGAGAAAAAAATGGAGAAAAAGTGGAGAAAAAGTGGAGAAAAAGTGGAGAAAAATTGGAGAAAAAGTGGAGAAAAAGTGGAGAAAAAGTGGAGAAAAAAATGGAGAAAAAGTGGAGAAAAAATGGAGAAAAAGTGGAGAATAAGTGGAGAATAAGTGGAGAAAAAATGGAGAATAAGTGGAGAAAAAGTGGAGAAAAAGTGGAGAAAAAGTGGAGAAAAAGTGGAGAATAAGTGTAGTAAAAGTGGAGAAAAAGTGGAGAAAAAGTGGAGAATAAGTGGAGAAAAAGTGGAGAAAAAGTGGAGAATAAGTGGAGAAAAAATGGAGAAAAAAATGGAGAAAAAGTGGAGAAAAAGTGGAAAAAAAGTGGAGAAAAAAATGGAGAAAAAGTGGAGAAAAAATGGAGAAAAAGTGGAGAAAAAGTGGAGAAAAAAATGGAGAAAAAGTGGAGAAAAAGTAGAGAAAAAGTGGAGAAAAAGTGGAGAAAAAGTGGAGAAAAAGTGGAGAAAAAGTGGAGAAAAAATGGAGAAAAAGTGGAGAAAAAATGGAGAAAAAGTGGAGAAAAAGTAGAGAAAAAGTGGAGAAAAAGTGGAGAAAAAATGGAGAAAAAGTGGAGAAAAAGTGGAGAAAAAGTGGAGAATAAGTGGAGAAAAAGTGGAGAAAAAGTGGAGAATAAGTGGAGAAAAAATGGAGAATAAGTGGAGAAAAAATGGAGAAAAAAATAGAGAAAAAGTGGAGAAAAAGTGGAGAATAAGTGGAGAAAAAAATGGAGAATAAGTGGAGATAAAAAGGAGAAAAAAATGGAGAAAAAGTGGAGAAAAAGTGGAGAAAAAGTGGAGAAAAAGTGGAGAATAAGTGGAGAATAAGTGGAGAATAAGTGGAGAAAAAATGGAGAATAAGTGGAGAAAAAATGGAGAAAAAGTGGAGAAAAAGTGGAGAAAAATGGAGAAAAAGTGGAGAATAAGTGGAGTAAAAGTGGAGAAAAAGTGGAGAATAAGTGGAGAAAAAATGGAGAATAAGTGGAAAAAAAATGGAGAAAAAATGGAGAAAAAATGGAGAAAAAGTGGAGAAAAAGTGGAGTAAAAGTGGAGAAAAAAAATGGAGAAAAAGTGGAGAAAAAATGTAGAAAAAGTGGAGAAAAAAATGGAGAAAAAGTGGACAAAAAGTGGAGAACAAAATGGAGAAAAACAGGAGAAAAAGTGGAGAAAAAATGGAGAATAAGTGGAGAAAAAATGGAGAAAAAAATGGAGAAAAAGTGGAGAAAAAGTGGAGAAAAAGTGGAGAAAAATTGTAGAAAAAGTGGAGAAAAAGTGGAGAAAAAGTGGAGAAAAAAATGGAGAAAAAGTGGAGAAAAAATGGAGAAAAAGTGGAGAATAAGTGGAGAAAAAATGGAGAATAAGTGGAGAAAAAGTGGAGAAAAAGTGGAGAAAAAGTGGAGAAAAAGTGCAGAATAAGTGTAGTAAAAGTGGAGAAAAAGTGGAGAATAAGTGGAGAAAAAATGGAGAATAAGTGGAGAAAAAATGGAGAAAAAAATGGAGAAAAAGTGGAGAAAAAGTGGAGAATAAGTGTAGTAAAAGTGGAGAAAAAGTGGAGAAAAAGTGGAGAATAAGTGGAGAAAAAGTGGAGAAAAAGTGGAGAATAAGTGGAGAAAAAATGGAGAAAAAAATGGAGAAAAAGTGGAGAAAAAGTGGAAAAAAAGTGGAGAAAAAAATGGAGAAAAAGTGGAGAAAAAATGGAGAAAAAGTGGAGAAAAAGTGGAGAAAAAAATGGAGAAAAAGTGGAGAAAAAGTAGAGAAAAAGTGGAGAAAAAGTGGAGAAAAAGTGGAGAAAAAGTGGAGAAAAAGTGGAGAAAAAAATGGAGAAAAAGTGGAGAAAAAATGGAGAAAAAGTGGAGAAAAAGTAGAGAAAAAGTGGAGAAAAAGTGGAGAAAAAATGGAGAAAAAGTGGAGAAAAAGTGGAGAAAAAGTGGAGAATAAGTGGAGAAAAAGTGGAGAAAAAGTGGAGAATAAGTGGAGAAAAAATGGAGAATAAGTGGAGAAAAAATGGAGAAAAAAATAGAGAAAAAGTGGAGAAAAAGTGGAGAATAAGTGGAGAAAAAAATGGAGAATAAGTGGAGATAAAAAGGAGAAAAAAATGGAGAAAAAGTGGAGAAAAAGTGGAGAAAAAGTGGAGAAAAAGTGGAGAATAAGTGGAGAATAAGTGGAGAAAAAATGGAGAATAAGTGGAGAAAAAATGGAGAAAAAGTGGAGAAAAAGTGGAGAAAAATGGAGAAAAAGTGGAGAATAAGTGGAGTAAAAGTGGAGAAAAAGTGGAGAATAAGTGGAGAAAAAATGGAGAATAAGTGGAGAAAAAATGGAGAAAAAATGGAGAAAAAATGGAGAAAAAGTGGAGAAAAAGTGGAGTAAAAGTGGAGAAAAAAATGGAGAAAAAGTGGAGAAAAAATGTAGAAAAAGTGGAGAAAAAAATGGAGAAAAAGTGGACAAAAAGTGGAGAACAAAATGGAGAAAAACAGGAGAAAAAGTGGAGAAAAAATGGAGAATAAGTGGAGAAAAAATGGAGAAAAAAATGGAGAAAAAGTGGAGAAAAAGTGGAGAAAAAGTGGAGAAAAATTGTAGAAAAAGTGGAGAAAAAGTGGAGAAAAAGTGGAGAAAAAAATGGAGAAAAAGTGGAGAAAAAATGGAGAAAAAGTGGAGAATAAGTGGAGAAAAAATGGAGAATAAGTGGAGAAAAAGTGGAGAAAAAGTGGAGAAAAAGTGGAGAAAAAGTGGAGAATAAGTGTAGTAAAAGTGGAGAAAAAGTGGAGAATAAGTGGAGAAAAAATGGAGAATAAGTGGAGAAAAAATGGAGAAAAAAATGGAGAAAAAGTGGAGAAAAAGTGGAAAAAAAGTGGAGAAAAAAATGGAGAAAAAGTGGAGAAAAAATGGAGAAAAAGTGGAGAAAAAGTAGAGAAAAAGTGGAGAAAAAGTGGAGAAAAAATGGAGAAAAAGTGGAGAAAAAGTGGAGAAAAAGTGGAGAAAAAGTGGAGAATAAGTGGAGAAAAAGTGGAGAAAAAGTGGAGAATAAGTGGAGAAAAAATGGAGAATAAGTGGAGAAAAAATGGAGAAAAAAATAGAGAAAAAGTGGAGAAAAAGTGGAGAATAAGTGGAGAAAAAAATGGAGAATAAGTGGAGATAAAAAGGAGAAAAAAATGGAGAAAAAGTGGAGAAAAAGTGGAGAAAAAGTGGAGAAAAAGTGGAGTAAAAGTGGAGAAAAAAATGGAGAAAAAGTGGAGAAAAAATGTAGAAAAAGTGGAGAAAAAGTGGAGAAAAAAATGGAGAAAAAGTGGACAAAAAGTGGAGAAAAAAATGGAGAAAAACAGGAGAAAAAGTGGAGAAAAAATGGAGATAAAGTGGAGAAAAAGTGGAGAAAAAGTGGAGAAAAAGTGGAGAATAAGTGGAGAAAAAATGGAGAATAAGTGGAGAAAAATATGGAGAAAAAGTGGAGAAAAAGTGGAGAAAAAGTGGAGAAAAAGTGGAGAAAAAAACGGAGAAAAAGTGGAGAAAAAGTGGAGAAAAAATGGAGAATAAGTGGAGAAAAAAATGGAGAAAAGTGGAGAAAAAGTGGAGAAAAAGTGGAGAAAAAGTGGAGAAAAAAATAGAGAAAAAGTGGAGAAAAAGTGGAGAAAAAGTGGAGAAAAAATGGAGAATAAGTGGAGAAAAAATGGAGAAAGAAATGGAGAAAAAGTGGAGAAAAAGTGGAGAAAAAGTGGAGAAAAATTGGAGAAAAAGTGGAGAAAAAGTGGAGAAAAAGTGGAGAAAAAATGGAGAAAAAGTGGAGAAAAAATGGAGAAAAAGTGGAGAAAAAGTGGAGAAAAAGTGGAGAAAAATTGGAGAAAAAGTGGAGAAAAAGTGGAGAAAAAATGGAGGAAAAGTGGAGAAAAAGTGGAGAAAAAGTGGAGAAAAAGTGGAGAAAAAGTGGAGAATAAGTGGAGAAAAAATGGAGAATAAGTGGAGAAAAAAATGAAGAAAAGTGGAGAAAAAGTGGAGAAAAAGTGGACAAAAAGTGGAGAAAAAAATAGAGAAAAAATGGAGAAAAAGTGGAGAAAAAGTGGAGAAAAAATGGAGAAAAAGTGGAGAAAAAGTGGAGAAAAAGTGGAGAAAAAATGGAGAATAAGTGGAGAAAAAATGGAGAAAAAAATGGAGAAAAAGTGGAGAAAAAGTGGAGAAAAAGTGGAGAAAAATTGGAGAAAAAGTGGAGAAAAAGTGGAGAAAAAGTGGAGAAAAAAATGGAGAAAAAGTGGAGAAAAAATGGAGAAAAAGTGGAGAATAAGTGGAGAAAAAATGGAGAATAAGTGGAGAAAAAGTGGAGAAAAAGTGGAGAAAAAGTGGAGAAAAAGTGGAGTAAAAGTGGAGAAAAAGTGGAGAAAAAGTGGAGAAAAAGTGGAGTAAAAGTGGAGAAAAAAATGGAGAAAAAGTGGACAAAAAGTGGAGAAAAAAATGGAGAAAAACAGGAGAAAAAGTGGAGAAAAAATGGAGAAAAAGTGGAGAAAAAGTGGAGAAAAAGTGGAGAAAAAGTGGAGAATAAGTGGAGAAAAAATGGAGAATAAGTGGAGAAAAATTTGGAGAAAAAGTGGAGAAAAAGTGGAGAAAAAGTGGAGAAAAAGTGGAGAAAAAAATGGAGAAAAAGTGGAGAAAAAATGGAGAAAAAGTGGAGAAAAAGTGGAGAAAAAGTGGAGTAAAAGTGGAGAAAAAAATGGAGAAAAAGTGGAGAAAAAATGTAGAAAAAGTGGAGAAAAAGTGGAGAAAAAAATGGAGAAAAAGTGGACAAAAAGTGGAGAAAAAAATGGAGAAAAACAGGAGAAAAAGTGGAGAAAAAATGGAGAAAAAGTGGAGAAAAAGTGGAGAAAAAGTGGAGAAAAAGTGGAGAATAAGTGGAGAAAAAATGGAGAATAAGTGGAGAAAAATTTGGAGAAAAAGTGGAGAAAAAGTGGAGAAAAAGTGGAGAAAAAGTGGAGAAAAAAATGGAGAAAAATTTGGAGAAAAAGTGGAGAAAAAGTGGAGAAAAAGTGGAGAAAAAGTGGAGAAAAAAATGGAGAAAAAGTGGAGAAAAAATGGAGAAAAAGTGGAGAATAAGTGGAGAAAAAATGGAGAATAAGTGGAGAAAAAGTGGAGAAAAAGTGGAGAAAAAGTGGAGAAAAATTGGAGAAAAAGTGGAGAAAAAGTGGAGAAAAAATGGAGGAAAAGTGGAGAAAAAGTGGAGAAAAAGTGGAGAAAAAGTGGAGAAAAAGTGGAGAATAAGTGGAGAAAAAATGGAGAATAAGTGGAGAAAAAAATGAAGAAAAGTGGAGAAAAAGTGGAGAAAAAGTGGACAAAAAGTGGAGAAAAAAATAGAGAAAAAATGGAGAAAAAGTGGAGAAAAAGTGGAGAAAAAAATGGAGAAAAAGTGGAGAAAAAATGGAGAAAAAGTGGAGAATAAGTGGAGAAAAAATGGAGAATAAGTGGAGAAAAAGTGGAGAAAAAGTGGAGAAAAAGTGGAGAAAAATTGGAGAAAAAGTGGAGAAAAAGTGGAGAAAAAATGGAGGAAAAGTGGAGAAAAAGTGGAGAAAAAGTGGAGAAAAAGTGGAGAAAAAGTGGAGAATAAGTGGAGAAAAAATGGAGAATAAGTGGAGAAAAAAATGAAGAAAAGTGGAGAAAAAGTGGAGAAAAAGTGGACAAAAAGTGGAGAAAAAAATAGAGAAAAAATGGAGAAAAAGTGGAGAAAAAGTGGAGAAAAAATGGAGAAAAAGTGGAGAAAAAGTGGAGAAAAAGTGGAGAAAAAATGGAGAATAAGTGGAGAAAAAATGGAGAAAAAAATGGAGAAAAAGTGGAGAAAAAGTGGAGAAAAAGTGGAGAAAAATTGGAGAAAAAGTGGAGAAAAAGTGGAGAAAAAGTGGAGAAAAAAATGGAGAAAAAGTGGAGAAAAAATGGAGAAAAAGTGGAGAATAAGTGGAGAAAAAATGGAGAATAAGTGGAGAAAAAGTGGAGAAAAAGTGGAGAAAAAGTGGAGAAAAAGTGGAGTAAAAGTGGAGAAAAAGTGGAGAAAAAGTGGAGAAAAAGTGGAGTAAAAGTGGAGAAAAAAATGGAGAAAAAGTGGAGAAAAAATGTAGAAAAAGTGGAGAAAAAGTGGAGAAAAAAATGGAGAAAAAGTGGACAAAAAGTGGAGAAAAAAATGGAGAAAAACAGGAGAAAAAGTGGAGAAAAAATGGAGAAAAAGTGGAGAAAAAGTGGAGAAAAAGTGGAGAAAAAGTGGAGAATAAGTGGAGAAAAAATGGAGAATAAGTGGAGAAAAATTTGGAGAAAAAGTGGAGAAAAAGTGGAGAAAAAGTGGAGAAAAAGTGGAGAAAAAAATGGAGAAAAAGTGGAGAAAAAATGGAGAAAAAGTGGAGAAAAAGTGGAGAAAAAGTGGAGTAAAAGTGGAGAAAAAAATGGAGAAAAAGTGGAGAAAAAATGTAGAAAAAGTGGAGAAAAAGTGGAGAAAAAAATGGAGAAAAAGTGGACAAAAAGTGGAGAAAAAAATGGAGAAAAACAGGAGAAAAAGTGGAGAAAAAATGGAGAAAAAGTGGAGAAAAAGTGGAGAAAAAGTGGAGAAAAAGTGGAGAATAAGTGGAGAAAAAATGGAGAATAAGTGGAGAAAAATTTGGAGAAAAAGTGGAGAAAAAGTGGAGAAAAAGTGGAGAAAAAGTGGAGAAAAAGTGGAGAAAAAAATGGAGAAAAATTTGGAGAAAAAGTGGAGAAAAAGTGGAGAAAAAGTGGAGAAAAAGTGGAGAAAAAAATGGAGAAAAAGTGGAGAAAAAATGGAGAAAAAGTGGAGAATAAGTGGAGAAAAAATGGAGAATAAGTGGAGAAAAAGTGGAGAAAAAGTGGAGAAAAAGTGGAGAAAAAGTGGAGAATAAGTGTAGTAAAAGTGGAGAAAAAGTGGAGAATAAGTGGAGAAAAAATGGAGAATAAGTGGAGAAAAAATGGAGAAAAAAATGGAGAAAAAGTGGAGAAAAAGTGGAAAAAAAGTGGAGAAAAAAATGGAGAAAAAGTGGAGAAAAAATGGAGAAAAAGTGGAGAAAAAGTAGAGAAAAAGTGGAGAAAAAAATGGAGAAAAAGTGGAGAAAAAATGGAGAAAAAGTGGAGAAAAAGTAGAGAAAAAGTGGAGAAAAAGTGGAGAAAAAATGGAGAAAAAGTGGAGAAAAAGTGGAGAAAAAGTGGAGAAAAAGTGGAGAATAAGTGGAGAAAAAGTGGAGAAAAAGTGGAGAATAAGTGGAGAAAAAATGGAGAATAAGTGGAGAAAAAATGGAGAAAAAAATAGAGAAAAAGTGGAGAAAAAGTGGAGAATAAGTGGAGAAAAAAATGGAGAATAAGTGGAGATAAAAAGGAGAAAAAAATGGAGAAAAAGTGGAGAAAAAGTGGAGAAAAAGTGGAGTAAAAGTGGAGAAAAAAATGGAGAAAAAGTGGAGAAAAAATGTAGAAAAAGTGGAGAAAAAGTGGAGAAAAAAATGGAGAAAAAGTGGACAAAAAGTGGAGAAAAAAATGGAGAAAAACAGGAGAAAAAGTGGAGAAAAAATGGAGATAAAGTGGAGAAAAAGTGGAGAAAAAGTGGAGAAAAAGTGGAGAATAAGTGGAGAAAAAATGGAGAATAAGTGGAGAAAAATATGGAGAAAAAGTGGAGAAAAAGTGGAGAAAAAGTGGAGAAAAAGTGGAGAAAAAAACGGAGAAAAAGTGGAGAAAAAGTGGAGAAAAAATGGAGAATAAGTGGAGAAAAAAATGGAGAAAAGTGGAGAAAAAGTGGAGAAAAAGTGGAGAAAAAGTGGAGAAAAAAATAGAGAAAAAGTGGAGAAAAAGTGGAGAAAAAGTGGAGAAAAAATGGAGAATAAGTGGAGAAAAAATGGAGAAAGAAATGGAGAAAAAGTGGAGAAAAAGTGGAGAAAAAGTGGAGAAAAATTGGAGAAAAAGTGGAGAAAAAGTGGAGAAAAAGTGGAGAAAAAAATGGAGAAAAAGTGGAGAAAAAATGGAGAAAAAGTGGAGAAAAAGTGGAGAAAAAGTGGAGAAAAATTGGAGAAAAAGTGGAGAAAAAGTGGAGAAAAAATGGAGGAAAAGTGGAGAAAAAGTGGAGAAAAAGTGGAGAAAAAGTGGAGAAAAAGTGGAGAATAAGTGGAGAAAAAATGGAGAATAAGTGGAGAAAAAAATGAAGAAAAGTGGAGAAAAAGTGGAGAAAAAGTGGACAAAAAGTGGAGAAAAAAATAGAGAAAAAATGGAGAAAAAGTGGAGAAAAAGTGGAGAAAAAATGGAGAAAAAGTGGAGAAAAAGTGGAGAAAAAGTGGAGAAAAAATGGAGAATAAGTGGAGAAAAAATGGAGAAAAAAATGGAGAAAAAGTGGAGAAAAAGTGGAGAAAAAGTGGAGAAAAATTGGAGAAAAAGTGGAGAAAAAGTGGAGAAAAAGTGGAGAAAAAAATGGAGAAAAAGTGGAGAAAAAATGGAGAAAAAGTGGAGAATAAGTGGAGAAAAAATGGAGAATAAGTGGAGAAAAAGTGGAGAAAAAGTGGAGAAAAAGTGGAGAAAAAGTGGAGTAAAAGTGGAGAAAAAGTGGAGAAAAAGTGGAGAAAAAGTGGAGTAAAAGTGGAGAAAAAAATGGAGAAAAAGTGGAGAAAAAATGTAGAAAAAGTGGAGAAAAAGTGGAGAAAAAAATGGAGAAAAAGTGGACAAAAAGTGGAGAAAAAAATGGAGAAAAACAGGAGAAAAAGTGGAGAAAAAATGGAGAAAAAGTGGAGAAAAAGTGGAGAAAAAGTGGAGAAAAAGTGGAGAATAAGTGGAGAAAAAATGGAGAATAAGTGGAGAAAAATTTGGAGAAAAAGTGGAGAAAAAGTGGAGAAAAAGTGGAGAAAAAGTGGAGAAAAAAATGGAGAAAAAGTGGAGAAAAAATGGAGAAAAAGTGGAGAAAAAGTGGAGAAAAAGTGGAGAAAAATTGGAGAAAAAGTGGAGAAAAAGTGGAGAAAAAATGGAGGAAAAGTGGAGAAAAAGTGGAGAAAAAGTGGAGAAAAAGTGGAGAAAAAGTGGAGAATAAGTGGAGAAAAAATGGAGAATAAGTGGAGAAAAAAATGAAGAAAAGTGGAGAAAAAGTGGAGAAAAAGTGGACAAAAAGTGGAGAAAAAAATAGAGAAAAAATGGAGAAAAAGTGGAGAAAAAGTGGAGAAAAAATGGAGAAAAAGTGGAGAAAAAGTGGAGAAAAAGTGGAGAAAAAATGGAGAATAAGTGGAGAAAAAATGGAGAAAAAAATGGAGAAAAAGTGGAGAAAAAGTGGAGAAAAAGTGGAGAAAAATTGGAGAAAAAGTGGAGAAAAAGTGGAGAAAAAGTGGAGAAAAAAATGGAGAAAAAGTGGAGAAAAAATGGAGAAAAAGTGGAGAATAAGTGGAGAAAAAATGGAGAATAAGTGGAGAAAAAGTGGAGAAAAAGTGGAGAAAAAGTGGAGAAAAAGTGGAGTAAAAGTGGAGAAAAAGTGGAGAAAAAGTGGAGAAAAAGTGGAGTAAAAGTGGAGAAAAAAATGGAGAAAAAGTGGAGAAAAAATGTAGAAAAAGTGGAGAAAAAGTGGAGAAAAAAATGGAGAAAAAGTGGACAAAAAGTGGAGAAAAAAATGGAGAAAAACAGGAGAAAAAGTGGAGAAAAAATGGAGATAAAGTGGAGAAAAAGTGGAGAAAAAGTGGAGAAAAAGTGGAGAATAAGTGGAGAAAAAATGGAGAATAAGTGGAGAAAAATATGGAGAAAAAGTGGAGAAAAAGTGGAGAAAAAGTGGAGAAAAAGTGGAGAAAAAAACGGAGAAAAAGTGGAGAAAAAGTGGAGAAAAAATGGAGAATAAGTGGAGAAAAAAATGGAGAAAAGTGGAGAAAAAGTGGAGAAAAAGTGGAGAAAAAGTGGAGAAAAAAATAGAGAAAAAGTGGAGAAAAAGTGGAGAAAAAGTGGAGAAAAAATGGAGAATAAGTGGAGAAAAAATGGAGAAAGAAATGGAGAAAAAGTGGAGAAAAAGTGGAGAAAAAGTGGAGAAAAATTGGAGAAAAAGTGGAGAAAAAGTGGAGAAAAAGTGGAGAAAAAAATGGAGAAAAAGTGGAGAAAAAATGGAGAAAAAGTGGAGAAAAAGTGGAGAAAAAGTGGAGAAAAATTGGAGAAAAAGTGGAGAAAAAGTGGAGAAAAAATGGAGGAAAAGTGGAGAAAAAGTGGAGAAAAAGTGGAGAAAAAGTGGAGAAAAAGTGGAGAATAAGTGGAGAAAAAATGGAGAATAAGTGGAGAAAAAAATGAAGAAAAGTGGAGAAAAAGTGGAGAAAAAGTGGACAAAAAGTGGAGAAAAAAATAGAGAAAAAATGGAGAAAAAGTGGAGAAAAAGTGGAGAAAAAATGGAGAAAAAGTGGAGAAAAAGTGGAGAAAAAGTGGAGAAAAAATGGAGAATAAGTGGAGAAAAAATGGAGAAAAAAATGGAGAAAAAGTGGAGAAAAAGTGGAGAAAAAGTGGAGAAAAATTGGAGAAAAAGTGGAGAAAAAGTGGAGAAAAAGTGGAGAAAAAAATGGAGAAAAAGTGGAGAAAAAATGGAGAAAAAGTGGAGAATAAGTGGAGAAAAAATGGAGAATAAGTGGAGAAAAAGTGGAGAAAAAGTGGAGAAAAAGTGGAGAAAAAGTGGAGTAAAAGTGGAGAAAAAGTGGAGAAAAAGTGGAGAAAAAGTGGAGTAAAAGTGGAGAAAAAAATGGAGAAAAAGTGGAGAAAAAATGTAGAAAAAGTGGAGAAAAAGTGGAGAAAAAAATGGAGAAAAAGTGGACAAAAAGTGGAGAAAAAAATGGAGAAAAACAGGAGAAAAAGTGGAGAAAAAATGGAGAAAAAGTGGAGAAAAAGTGGAGAAAAAGTGGAGAAAAAGTGGAGAATAAGTGGAGAAAAAATGGAGAATAAGTGGAGAAAAATTTGGAGAAAAAGTGGAGAAAAAGTGGAGAAAAAGTGGAGAAAAAGTGGAGAAAAAAATGGAGAAAAAGTGGAGAAAAAATGGAGAAAAAGTGGAGAAAAAGTGGAGAAAAAGTGGAGTAAAAGTGGAGAAAAAAATGGAGAAAAAGTGGAGAAAAAATGTAGAAAAAGTGGAGAAAAAGTGGAGAAAAAAATGGAGAAAAAGTGGACAAAAAGTGGAGAAAAAAATGGAGAAAAACAGGAGAAAAAGTGGAGAAAAAATGGAGAAAAAGTGGAGAAAAAGTGGAGAAAAAGTGGAGAAAAAGTGGAGAATAAGTGGAGAAAAAATGGAGAATAAGTGGAGAAAAATTTGGAGAAAAAGTGGAGAAAAAGTGGAGAAAAAGTGGAGAAAAAGTGGAGAAAAAAATGGAGAAAAATTTGGAGAAAAAGTGGAGAAAAAGTGGAGAAAAAGTGGAGAAAAAGTGGAGAAAAAAATGGAGAATAAGTGGAGAAAAAAATGGAGAAAAGTGGAGAAAAAGTGGAGAAAAAGTGGAGAAAAAGTGGAGAAAAAAATAGAGAAAAAATGGAGAAAAAGTGGAGAAAAAGTGGAGAAAAAATGGAGAAAAAGTGGAGAAAAAGTGGAGAAAAAGTGGAGAAAAAATGGAGAATAAGTGGAGAAAAAATGGAGAAAGAAATGGAGAAAAAGTGGAGAAAAAGTGGAGAAAAAGTGGAGAAAAATTGGAGAAAAAGTGGAGAAAAAGTGGAGAAAAAGTGGAGAAAAAAATGGAGAAAAAGTGGAGAAAAAATGGAGAAAAAGTGGAGAAAAAGTGGAGAAAAAGTGGAGAAAAATTGGAGAAAAAGTGGAGAAAAAGTGGAGAAAAAATGGAGAAAAAGTGGAGAAAAAGTGGAGAAAAAGTGGAGAAAAAGTGGAGAATAAGTGGAGAAAAAATGGAGAATAAGTGGAGAAAAATATGGAGAAAAAGTGGAGAAAAAGTGGAGAAAAAGTGGAGAAAAAGTGGAGAAAAAAATGGAGAAAAAGTGGAGAAAAAGTGAAGAAAAAATGGAGAATAAGTGGAGAAAAAAATGGAGAAAAGTGGAGAAAAAGTGGAGAAAAAGTGGAGAAAAAGTGGAGAAAAAGTTGAGAAAAAGTGGAGAAAAAGTGGAGTAAAAGTGGAGAAAAAAATGGAGAAAAAGTGGAGAAAAAATGTAGAAAAAGTGGAGAAAAAGTGGAGAAAAAAATGGAGAAAAAGTGGACAAAAAGTGGAGAAAAAAATGGAGAAAAACAGGAGAAAAAGTGGAGAAAAAATGGAGAAAAAGTGGAGAAAAAGTGGAGAAAAAGTGGAGAAAAAGTGGAGAATAAGTGGAGAAAAAATGGACAATAAGTGGAGAAAAATTTGGAGAAAAAGTGGAGAAAAAGTGGAGAAAAAGTGGAGAAAAAGTGGAGAAAAAAATGGAGAAAAAGTGGAGAAAAAATGGAGAAAAAGTGGAGAAAAAGTGGAGAAAAAGTGGAGTAAAAGTGGAGAAAAAAATGGAGAAAAAGTGGAGAAAAAATGTAGAAAAAGTGGAGAAAAAGTGGAGAAAAAAATGGAGAAAAAGTGGACAAAAAGTGGAGAAAAAAATGGAGAAAAACAGGAGAAAAAGTGGAGAAAAAATGGAGAAAAAGTGGAGAAAAAGTGGAGAAAAAGTGGAGAAAAAGTGGAGAATAAGTGGAGAAAAAATGGAGAATAAGTGGAGAAAAATTTGGAGAAAAAGTGGAGAAAAAGTGGAGAAAAAGTGGAGAAAAAGTGGAGAAAAAAATGGAGAAAAATTTGGAGAAAAAGTGGAGAAAAAGTGGAGAAAAAGTGGAGAAAAAGTGGAGAAAAAAATGGAGAATAAGTGGAGAAAAAAATGGAGAAAAGTGGAGAAAAAGTGGAGAAAAAGTGGAGAAAAAGTGGAGAAAAAAATAGAGAAAAAATGGAGAAAAAGTGGAGAAAAAGTGGAGAAAAAATGGAGAAAAAGTGGAGAAAAAGTGGAGAAAAAGTGGAGAAAAAATGGAGAATAAGTGGAGAAAAAATGGAGAAAGAAATGGAGAAAAAGTGGAGAAAAAGTGGAGAAAAAGTGGAGAAAAATTGGAGAAAAAGTGGAGAAAAAGTGGAGAAAAAGTGGAGAAAAAAATGGAGAAAAAGTGGAGAAAAAATGGAGAAAAAGTGGAGAAAAAGTGGAGAAAAAGTGGAGAAAAATTGGAGAAAAAGTGGAGAAAAAGTGGAGAAAAAATGGAGAAAAAGTGGAGAAAAAGTGGAGAAAAAGTGGAGAAAAAGTGGAGAATAAGTGGAGAAAAAATGGAGAATAAGTGGAGAAAAATATGGAGAAAAAGCGGAGAAAAAGTGGAGAAAAAGTGGAGAAAAAGTGGAGAAAAAAATGGAGAAAAAGTGGAGAAAAAGTGAAGAAAAAATGGAGAATAAGTGGAGAAAAAAATGGAGAAAAGTGGAGAAAAAGTGGAGAAAAAGTGGAGAAAAAGTGGAGAAAAAGTGGAGAATAAGTTGAGAAAAAGTGGAGAAAAAGTGGAGAAAAAGTGGAGAATAAGTGTAGTAAAAGTGGAGAAAAAGTGGAGAATAAGTGGAGAAAAAATGGAGAATAAGTGGAGAAAAAATGGAGAAAAAAATGGAGAAAAAGTGGAGAAAAAGTGGAAAAAAAGTGGAGAAAAAAATGGAGAAAAAGTGGAGAAAAAATGGAGAAAAAGTGGAGAAAAAGTGGAGAAAAAGTGGAGAAAAAATGGAGAATAAGTGGAGAAAAAATGGAGAAAGAAATGGAGAAAAAGTGGAGAAAAAGTGGAGAAAAAGTGGAGAAAAATTGGAGAAAAAGTGGAGAAAAAGTGGAGAAAACGTGGAGAAAAAAATGGAGAAAAAGTGGAGAAAAAATGGAGAAAAAGTGGAGAAAAAGTGGAGAAAAAGTGGAGAAAAATTGGAGAAAAAGTGGAGAAAAAGTGGAGAAAAAATGGAGAAAAAGTGGAGAAAAAGTGGAGAAAAAGTGGAGAAAAAGTGGAGAATAAGTGGAGAAAAAATGGAGAATAAGTGGAGAAAAATATGGAGAAAAAGCGGAGAAAAAGTGGAGAAAAAGTGGAGAAAAAGTGGAGAAAAAAATGGAGAAAAAGTGGAGAAAAAGTGAAGAAAAAATGGAGAATAAGTGGAGAAAAAAATGGAGAAAAGTGGAGAAAAAGTGGAGAAAAAGTGGAGAAAAAGTGGAGAAAAAGTGGAGAATAAGTTGAGAAAAAGTGGAGAAAAAGTGGAGAAAAAGTGGAGAATAAGTGTAGTAAAAGTGGAGAAAAAGTGGAGAATAAGTGGAGAAAAAATGGAGAATAAGTGGAGAAAAAATGGAGAAAAAAATGGAGAAAAAGTGGAGAAAAAGTGGAAAAAAAGTGGAGAAAAAAATGGAGAAAAAGTGGAGAAAAAATGGAGAAAAAGTGGAGAAAAAGTGAAGAAAAAAATGGAGAAAAAGTGGAGAAAAAGTAGAGAAAAAGTGGAGAAAAAGTGGAGAAAAAGTGGAGAAAAATTGGAGAAAAAGTGGAGAAAAAGTGGAGAAAAAAATGGAGAAAAAGTGGAGAAAAAATGGAGAAAAAGTGGAGAAAAAGTAGAGAAAAAGTGGAGAATAAGTGGAGAAAAAAATGGAGAAAAAGTGGAGAAAAAGTGGAGAAAAAATGGAGAATAAGTGGAGAAAAAAATGGAGAAAAGTGGAGAAAAAGTGGAGAAAAAGTGGAGAAAAAGTGGAGAAAAAAATAGAGAAAAAATGGAGAAAAAGTGGAGAAAAAGTGGAGAAAAAATGGAGAAAAAGTGGAGAAAAAGTGGAGAAAAAGTGGAGAAAAAATGGAGAATAAGTGGAGAAAAAATGGAGAAAAAAATGGAGAAAAAGTGGAGAAAAAGTGGAGAAAAAGTGGAGAAAAATTGGAGAAAAAGTGGAGAAAAAGTGGAGAAAAAGTGGAGAAAAAAATGGAGAAAAAGTGGAGAAAAAATGGAGAAAAAGTGGAGAATAAGTGGAGAATAAGTGGAGAAAAAATGGAGAATAAGTGGAGAAAAAGTGGAGAAAAAGTGGAGAAAAAGTGGAGAAAAAGTGGAGAATAAGTGTAGTAAAAGTGGAGAAAAAGTGGAGAAAAAGTGGAGAATAAGTGGAGAAAAAGTGGAGAAAAAGTGGAGAATAAGTGGAGAAAAAATGGAGAAAAAAATGGAGAAAAAGTGGAGAAAAAGTGGAAAAAAAGTGGAGAAAAAAATGGAGAAAAAGTGGAGAAAAAGTGGAGAAAAAATGGAGAAAAAGTGGAGAAAAAGTGGAGAAAAAAATGGAGAAAAAGTGGAGAAAAAGTAGAGAAAAAGTGGAGAAAAAGTGGAGAAAAAGTGGAGAAAAAGTGGAGAAAAAGTGGAGAAAAAGTGGAGAAAAAAATGGAGAAAAAGTGGAGAAAAAATGGAGAAAAAGTGGAGAAAAAGTAGAGAAAAAGTGGAGAAAAAGTGGAGAAAAAATGGAGAAAAAGTGGAGAAAAAGTGGAGAAAAAGTGGAGAATAAGTGGAGAAAAAGTGGAGAAAAAGTGGAGAATAAGTGGAGAAAAAATGGAGAATAAGTGGAGAAAAAATGGAGAAAAAAATAGAGAAAAAGTGGAGAAAAAGTGGAGAATAAGTGGAGAAAAAAATGGAGAATAAGTGGAGATAAAAAGGAGAAAAAAATGGAGAAAAAGTGGAGAAAAAGTGGAGAAAAAGTGGAGAAAAAGTGGAGAAAAAGTGGAGTAAAAGTGGAGAAAAAATGGAGAATAAGTGGAGAAAAAATGGAGAAAAAGTGGAGAAAAAGTGGAGAAAAAATGGAGAAAAAGTGGAGAATAAGTGGAGTAAAAGTGGAGAAAAAGTGGAGAATAAGTGGAGAAAAAATGGAGAATAAGTGGAGAAAAAATGGAGAAAAAATGGAGAAAAAATGGAGAAAAAGTGGAGAAAAAGTGGAGTAAAAGTGGAGAAAAAAATGGAGAAAAAGTGGAGAAAAAATGTAGAAAAAGTGGAGAAAAAGTGGAGAAAAAAATGGAGAAAAAGTGGACAAAAAGTGGAGAAAAAGTGGAGAATAAGTTGAGAAAAAGTGGAGAAAAAGTGGAGAAAAAGTGGAGAATAAGTGTAGTAAAAGTGGAGAAAAAGTGGAGAATAAGTGGAGAAAAAATGGAGAATAAGTGGAGAAAAAATGGAGAAAAAAATGGAGAAAAAGTGGAGAAAAAGTGGAAAAAAAGTGGAGAAAAAAATAGAGAAAAAATGGAGAAAAAGTGGAGAAAAAGTGGAGAAAAAATGGAGAAAAAGTGGAGAAAAAGTGGAGAAAAAGTGGAGAAAAAATGGAGAATAAGTGGAGAAAAAATGGAGAAAAAGTGGAGAAAAAGTGGAGAAAAAGTGGAGAAAAAGTGGAGAAAAATTGGAGAAAAAGTGGAGAAAAAGTGGAGAAAAAGTGGAGAAAAAGTGGAGAAAAAAATGGAGAAAAAGTGGAGAAAAAATGGAGAAAAAGTGGAGAATAAGTGGAGAATAAGTGGAGAAAAAATGGAGAATAAGTGGAGAAAAAGTGGAGAAAAAGTGGAGAAAAAGTGGAGAAAAAGTGGAGAATAAGTGTAGTAAAAGTGGAGAAAAAGTGGAGAAAAAGTGGAGAATAAGTGGAGAAAAAGTGGAGAAAAAGTGGAGAATAAGTGGAGAAAAAATGGAGAAAAAAATGGAGAAAAAGTGGAGAAAAAGTGGAAAAAAAGTGGAGAAAAAAATGGAGAAAAAGTGGAGAAAAAGTGGAGAAAAAATGGAGAAAAAGTGGAGAAAAAGTGGAGAAAAAAATGGAGAAAAAGTGGAGAAAAAGTAGAGAAAAAGTGGAGAAAAAGTGGAGAAAAAGTGGAGAAAAAGTGGAGAAAAAGTGGAGAAAAAGTGGAGAAAAAAATGGAGAAAAAGTGGAGAAAAAATGGAGAAAAAGTGGAGAAAAAGTAGAGAAAAAGTGGAGAAAAAGTGGAGAAAAAATGGAGAAAAAGTGGAGAAAAAGTGGAGAAAAAGTGGAGAATAAGTGGAGAAAAAGTGGAGAAAAAGTGGAGAATAAGTGGAGAAAAAATGGAGAATAAGTGGAGAAAAAATGGAGAAAAAAATAGAGAAAAAGTGGAGAAAAAGTGGAGAATAAGTGGAGAAAAAAATGGAGAATAAGTGGAGATAAAAAGGAGAAAAAAATGGAGAAAAAGTGGAGAAAAAGTGGAGAAAAAGTGGAGAAAAAGTGGAGAAAAAGTGGAGTAAAAGTGGAGAAAAAATGGAGAATAAGTGGAGAAAAAATGGAGAAAAAGTGGAGAAAAAGTGGAGAAAAAATGGAGAAAAAGTGGAGAATAAGTGGAGTAAAAGTGGAGAAAAAGTGGAGAATAAGTGGAGAAAAAATGGAGAATAAGTGGAGAAAAAATGGAGAAAAAATGGAGAAAAAATGGAGAAAAAGTGGAGAAAAAGTGGAGTAAAAGTGGAGAAAAAAATGGAGAAAAAGTGGAGAAAAAATGTAGAAAAAATGGAGAATAAGTGGAGAAAAAATGGAGAAAAAAATAGAGAAAAAGTGGAGAAAAAGTGGAGAATAAGTGGAGAAAAAAATGGAGAATAAGTGGAGATAAAAAGGAGAAAAAAATGGAGAAAAAGTGGAGAAAAAGTGGAGAAAAAGTGGAGAAAAAGTGGAGTAAAAGTGGAGAAAAAAATGGAGAAAAAGTGGAGAAAAAAATGTAGAAAAAGTGGAGAAAAAGTGGAGAAAAAAATGGAGAAAAAGTGGACAAAAAGTGGAGAAAAAAATGGAGAAAAACAGGAGAAAAAGTGGAGAAAAAATGGAGAAAAAGTGGAGAAAAAGTGGAGAAAAAGTGGAGAAAAAAATAGAGAAAAAATGGAGAAAAAGTGGAGAAAAAGTGGAGAAAAAGTGGAGAAAAAATGGAGAAAAAGTGGAGAAAAAGTGGAGAAAAAGTGGAGAAAAAATGGAGAATAAGTGGAGAAAAAATGGAGAAAGAAATGGAGAAAAAGTGGAGAAAAAGTGGAGAAAAAGTGGAGAAAAATTGGAGAAAAATTGGAGAAAAAGTGGAGAAAAAGTGGAGAAAAAAATGGAGAAAAAGTGGAGAAAAAATGGAGAAAAAGTGGAGAAAAAGTGGAGAAAAAGTGGAGAAAAATTGGAGAAAAAGTGGAGAAAAAGTGGAGAAAAAATGGAGAAAAAGTGGAGAAAAAATGGAGAATAAGTGGAGAAAAAAATGGAGAAAAGTGGAGAAAAAGTGGAGAAAAAGTGGAGAAAAAGTGGAGAAAAAAATAGAGAAAAAATGGAGAAAAAGTGGAGAAAAAGTGGAGAAAAAGTGGAGAAAAAATGGAGAAAAAGTGGAGAAAAAGTGGAGAAAAAGTGGAGAAAAAATGGAGAATAAGTGGAGAAAAAATGGAGAAAGAAATGGAGAAAAAGTGGAGAAAAAGTGGAGAAAAAGTGGAGAAAAATTGGAGAAAAAGTGGAGAAAAAGTGGAGAAAAAGTGGAGAAAAAAATGGAGAAAAAGTGGAGAAAAAATGGAGAAAAAGTGGAGAAAAAGTGGAGAAAAATTGGAGAAAAAGTGGAGAAAAAGTGGAGAAAAAATGGAGAAAAAGTGGAGAAAAAGTGGAGAAAAAGTGGAGAAAAAGTGGAGAATAAGTGGAGAAAAAATGGAGAATAAGTGGAGAAAAAAATGAAGAAAAGTGGAGAAAAAGTGGAGAAAAAGTGGAGAAAAAGTGGAGAAAAAAATAGAGAAAAAATGGAGAAAAAGTGGAGAAAAAGTGGAGAAAAAATGGAGAAAAAGTGGAGAAAAAGTGGAGAAAAAGTGGAGAAAAAATGGAGAATAAGTGGAGAAAAAATGGAGAAAAAAATGGAGAAAAAGTGGAGAAAAAGTGGAGAAAAAGTGGAGAAAAATTGGAGAAAAAGTGGAAAAAAAGTGGAGAAAAAGTGGAGAAAAAAATGGAGAAAAAGTGGAGAAAAAGTGGAGAAAAAGTGGAGAAAAAGTGGAGAAAAAGTGGAGTAAAAGTGGAGAAAAAGTGGAGAAAAAGTGGAGAAAAAGTGGAGAAAAAGTGGAGTAAAAGTGGAGAAAAAAATGGAGAAAAAGTGGAGAAAAAATGTAGAAAAAGTGGAGAAAAAGTGGAGAAAAAAATGGAGAAAAAGTGGACAAAAAGTGGAGAAAAAAATGGAGAAAAACAGGAGAAAAAGTGGAGAAAAAATGGAGAAAAAGTGGAGAAAAAGTGGAGAAAAAGTGGAGAAAAAGTGGAGAAAAAGTGGAGAATAAGTGGAGAAAAAATGGAGAATAAGTGGAGAAAAATATGGAGAAAAAGTGGAGAAAAAGTGGAGAAAAAGTGGAGAAAAAGTGGAGAAAAAGTGGAGAAAAAAATGGAGAAAAAGTGGAGAAAAAGTGGAGAAAAAATGGAGAATAAGTGGAGAAAAAAATGGAGAAAAGTGGAGAAAAAGTGGAGAAAAAGTGGAGAAAAAGTGGAGAAAAAAATAGAGAAAAAATGGAGAAAAAGTGGAGAAAAAGTGGAGAAAAAATGGAGAAAAAGTGGAGAAAAAGTGGAGAAAAAGTGGAGAAAAAATGGAGAATAAGTGGAGAAAAAATGGAGAAAGAAATGGAGAAAAAGTGGAGAAAAAGTGGAGAAAAAGTGGAGAAAAATTGGAGAAAAAGTGGAGAAAAAGTGGAGAAAAAGTGGAGAAAAAAATGGAGAAAAAGTGGAGAAAAAATGGAGAAAAAGTGGAGAAAAAGTGGAGAAAAAGTGGAGAAAAATTGGAGAAAAAGTGGAGAAAAAGTGGAGAAAAAATGGAGAAAAAGTGGAGAAAAAGTGGAGAAAAAGTGGAGAAAAAGTGGAGAATAAGTGGAGAAAAAATGGAGAATAAGTGGAGAAAAATATGGAGAAAAAGTGGAGAAAAAGTGGAGAAAAAGTGGAGAAAAAGTGGAGAAAAAAATGGAGAAAAAGTGGAGAAAAAGTGGAGAAAAAATGGAGAAAAAGTGGAGAAAAAGTGGAGAAAAAAATGGAGAAAAAGTGGAGAAAAAGTAGAGAAAAAGTGGAGAAAAAGTGGAGAAAAAGTGGAGAAAAAGTGGAGAAAAAGTGGAGAAAAAAATGGAGAAAAAGTGGAGAAAAAATGGAGAAAAAGTGGAGAAAAAGTAGAGAAAAAGTGGAGAAAAAGTGGAGAAAAAATGGAGAAAAAGTGGAGAAAAAGTGGAGAAAAAGTGGAGAATAAGTGGAGAAAAAGTGGAGAAAAAGTGGAGAATAAGTGGAGAAAAAATGGAGAATAAGTGGAGAAAAAATGGAGAAAAAAATAGAGAAAAAGTGGAGAAAAAGTGGAGAATAAGTGGAGAAAAAAATGGAGAATAAGTGGAGATAAAAAGGAGAAAAAAATGGAGAAAAAGTGGAGAAAAAGTGGAGAAAAAGTGGAGAAAAAGTGGAGAAAAAGTGGAGTAAAAGTGGAGAAAAAAATGGAGAAAAAGTGGAGAAAAAAATGTAGAAAAAGTGGAGAAAAAAATGGAGAAAAAGTGGACAAAAAGTGGAGAAAAAAATGGAGAAAAACAGGAGAAAAAGTGGAGAAAAAAATGGAGAAAAAGTGGAGAAAAAGTGGAGAAAAAGTGGAGAAAAAGTGGAGAAAAAGTGGAGAATAAGTGGAGAAAAAATGGAGAATAAGTGGAGAAAAATATGGAGAAAAAGTGGAGAAAAAGTGGACAAAAAGTGGAGAAAAAAATGGAGAAAAACAGGAGAAAAAGTGGAGAAAAAAATGGAGAAAAGTGGAGAAAAAGTGGAGAAAAAGTGGAGAAAAAGTGGAGAAAAAAATAGAGAAAAAATGGAGAAAAAGTGGAGAAAAAGTGGAGAAAAAATGGAGAAAAAGTGGAGAAAAAGTGGAGAAAAAGTGGAGAAAAAATGGAGAATAAGTGGAGAAAAAATGGAGAAAGAAATGGAGAAAAAGTGGAGAAAAAGTGGAGAAAAATTGGAGAAAAAGTGGAGAAAAAGTGGAGAAAAAGTGGAGAAAAAAATGGAGAAAAAGTGGAGAAAAAATGGAGAAAAAGTGGAGAAAAAGTGGAGAAAAAGTGGAGAAAAATTGGAGAAAAAGTGGAGAAAAAGTGGAGAAAAAATGGAGAAAAAGTGGAGAAAAAGTGGAGAAAAAGTGGAGAAAAAGTGGAGAATAAGTGGAGAAAAAATGGAGAATAAGTGGAGAAAAATATGGAGAAAAAGTGGAGAAAAAGTGGAGAAAAAGTGGAGAAAAAGTGGAGAAAAAAATGGAGAAAAAGTGGAGAAAAAGTGGAGAAAAAATGGAGAAAAAGTGGAGAAAAAGTGGAGAAAAAAATGGAGAAAAAGTGGAGAAAAAGTAGAGAAAAAGTGGAGAAAAAGTGGAGAAAAAGTGGAGAAAAAGTGGAGAAAAAGTGGAGAAAAAGTGGAGAAAAAGTGGAGAAAAAAATGGAGAAAAAGTGGAGAAAAAATGGAGAAAAAGTGGAGAAAAAGTAGAGAAAAAGTGGAGAAAAAGTGGAGAAAAAATGGAGAAAAAGTGGAGAAAAAGTGGAGAAAAAGTGGAGAATAAGTGGAGAAAAAGTGGAGAAAAAGTGGAGAATAAGTGGAGAAAAAATGGAGAATAAGTGGAGAAAAAATGGAGAAAAAAATAGAGAAAAAGTGGAGAAAAAGTGGAGAATAAGTGGAGAAAAAAATGGAGAATAAGTGGAGATAAAAAGGAGAAAAAAATGGAGAAAAAGTGGAGAAAAAGTGGAGAAAAAGTGGAGAAAAAGTGGAGAAAAAGTGGAGTAAAAGTGGAGAAAAAAATGGAGAAAAAGTGGAGAAAAAAATGTAGAAAAAGTGGAGAAAAAAATGGAGAAAAAGTGGACAAAAAGTGGAGAAAAAAATGGAGAAAAACAGGAGAAAAAGTGGAGAAAAAAATGGAGAAAAAGTGGAGAAAAAGTGGAGAAAAAGTGGAGAAAAAGTGGAGAATAAGTGGAGAAAAAATGGAGAATAAGTGGAGAAAAATATGGAGAAAAAGTGGAGAAAAAGTGGACAAAAAGTGGAGAAAAAAATGGAGAAAAACAGGAGAAAAAGTGGAGAAAAAAATGGAGAAAAGTGGAGAAAAAGTGGAGAAAAAGTGGAGAAAAAGTGGAGAAAAAAATAGAGAAAAAATGGAGAAAAAGTGGAGAAAAAGTGGAGAAAAAATGGAGAAAAAGTGGAGAAAAAGTGGAGAAAAAGTGGAGAAAAAATGGAGAATAAGTGGAGAAAAAATGGAGAAAGAAATGGAGAAAAAGTGGAGAAAAAGTGGAGAAAAAGTGGAGAAAAATTGGAGAAAAAGTGGAGAAAAAGTGGAGAAAAAGTGGAGAAAAAAATGGAGAAAAAGTGGAGAAAAAATGGAGAAAAAGTGGAGAAAAAGTGGAGAAAAAGTGGAGAAAAATTGGAGAAAAAGTGGAGAAAAAGTGGAGAAAAAATGGAGAAAAAGTGGAGAAAAAGTGGAGAAAAAGTGGAGAAAAAGTGGAGAATAAGTGGAGAAAAAATGGAGAATAAGTGGAGAAAAATATGGAGAAAAAGTGGAGAAAAAGTGGAGAAAAAGTGGAGAAAAAGTGGAGAAAAAAATGGAGAAAAAGTGGAGAAAAAGTGGAGAAAAAATGGAGAAAAAGTGGAGAAAAAGTGGAGAAAAAAATGGAGAAAAAGTGGAGAAAAAGTAGAGAAAAAGTGGAGAAAAAGTGGAGAAAAAGTGGAGAAAAAGTGGAGAAAAAGTGGAGAAAAAGTGGAGAAAAAAATGGAGAAAAAGTGGAGAAAAAATGGAGAAAAAGTGGAGAAAAAGTAGAGAAAAAGTGGAGAAAAAGTGGAGAAAAAATGGAGAAAAAGTGGAGAAAAAGTGGAGAAAAAGTGGAGAATAAGTGGAGAAAAAGTGGAGAAAAAGTGGAGAATAAGTGGAGAAAAAATGGAGAATAAGTGGAGAAAAAATGGAGAAAAAAATAGAGAAAAAGTGGAGAAAAAGTGGAGAATAAGTGGAGAAAAAAAATGGAGAATAAGTGGAGATAAAAAGGAGAAAAAAATGGAGAAAAAGTGGAGAAAAAGTGGAGAAAAAGTGGAGAAAAAGTGGAGAAAAAGTGGAGAAAAAGTGGAGAAAAAAATGGAGAAAAAGTGGAGAAAAAATGGAGAAAAAGTGGAGAAAAAGTGGAGAAAAAGTGGAGAAAAATTAAAGAAAAAGTGGAGAAAAAGTGGAGAAAAAATGGAGAAAAAGTGGAGAAAAAGTGGAGAAAAAGTGGAGAAAAAGTGGAGAAAAAGTGGAGAATAAGTGGAGAAAAAATGGAGAATAAGTGGAGAAAAATATGTTGAAAAAGTGGAGAAAAAGTGGAGAAAAAGTGGAGAAAAAGTGGAGAAAAAAATGGAGAAAAAGTGGAGAAAAAGTGAAGAAAAAATGGAGAATAAGTGGAGAAAAAAATGGAGAAAAGTGGAGAAAAAGTGGAGAAAAAGTGGAGAAAAAAATAGAGAAAAAATGGAGAAAAAGTGGAGAAAAAGTGGAGAAAAAATGGAGAAAAAGTGGAGAAAAAGTGGAGAAAAAGTGGAGAAAAAATGGAGAATAAGTGGAGAAAAAATGGAGAAAAAAATGGAGAAAAAGTGGAGAAAAAGTGGAGAAAAAGTGGAGAAAAATTGGAGAAAAAGTGGAGAAAAAGTGGAGAAAAAGTGGAGAAAAAAATGGAGAAAAAGTGGAGAAAAAATGGAGAAAAAGTGGAGAATAAGTGGAGAAAAAATGGAGAATAAGTTGAGAAAAAGTGGAGAAAAAGTGGAGAAAAAGTGGAGAAAAAGTGGAGAATAAGTGTAGTAAAAGTGGAGAAAAAGTGGAGAATAAGTGGAGAAAAAATGGAGAATAAGTGGAGAAAAAATGGAGAAAAAAATGGAGAAAAAGTGGAGAAAAAGTGGAAAAAAAGTGGAGAAAAAAATGGAGAAAAAGTGGAGAAAAAATGGAGAAAAAGTGGAGAAAAAGTGGAGAAAAAAATGGAGAAAAAGTGGAGAAAAAGTAGAGAAAAAGTGGAGAAAAAGTGGAGAAAAAGTGGAGAAAAATTGGAGAAAAAGTGGAGAAAAAGTGGAGAAAAAAATGGAGAAAAAGTGGAGAAAAAATGGAGAAAAAGTGGAGAAAAAGTAGAGAAAAAGTGGAGAATAAGTGGAGAAAAAATGGAGAATAAGTGGAGAAAAAATGGAGAAAAAGTGGAGAAAAAGTGGAGAAAAAAATGGAGAAAAAGTGGAGAAAAAATGGAGAAAAAGTGGAGAAAAAGTGGAGAATAAGTGGAGAAAAAGTGGAGAAAAAGTGGAGAATAAGTGGAGAAAAAATGGAGAATAAGTGGAGAAAAAATGGAGAAAAAAAATAGAGAAAAAGTGGAGAAAAAGTGGAGAATAAGTGGAGAAAAAAATGGAGAATAAGTGGAGATAAAAAGGAGAAAAAAATGGAGAAAAAGTGGAGAAAAAGTGGAGTAAAAATGGAGAAAAAGTGGAGAAAAAGTGGAGAAAAAGTGGAGAATAAGTGGAGAAAAAATGGAGAAAAAGTGGAGAAAAAATGGAGAAAAAATGGAGAAAAAGTGGAGAAAAAGTGGAGTAAAAGTGGAGAAAAAAATGGAGAAAAAGTGGAGAAAAAGTGGAAAAAAAGTGGAAAAAAAAATGGAGAAAAAGTGGAGAAAAAGTGGAGAAAAAGTGGAGAAAAAGTGGAGAAAAAGTGGAGGAAAAAGTGGAGAAAAAGTGGAGAAAAAATGGAGAAAAAGTGGAGAAAAAGTAGAGAAAAAGTGGAGAATAAGTGGAGAAAAAATGGAGAATAAGTGGAGAAAAAATGGAGAAAAAGTGGAGAAAAAGTGGAGAAAAAAATGGAGAAAAAGTGGAGAAAAAATGGAGAAGAAGTGGAGAAAAAGTGGAGAAAAAGTGGAGAATAAGTGGAGAAAAAATGGAGAATAAGTGGAGAAAAAGTGGAGAAAAAGTGGAGAAAAAATGGAGAAAAAGTGGAGAAAAAGTAGAGAAAAAGTGGAGAAAAAGTGGAGAAAAAATGGAGAAAAAGTGGAGAAAAAGTGGAGAAAAAGTGGAGAATAAGTGGAGAAAAAGTGGAGAAAAAGTGGAGAATAAGTGGAGAAAAAATGGAGAATAAGTGGAGAAAAAATGGAGAAAAAAATAGAGAAAAAGTGGAGAAAAAGTGGAGAATAAGTGGAGAAAAAAATGGAGAATAAGTGGAGATAAAAAGGAGAAAAAAATGGAGAAAAAGTGGAGAAAAAGTGGAGAAAAAGTGGAGAAAAAGTGGAGTAAAAGTGGAGAAAAAAATGGAGAAAAAGTGGAGAAAAAATGTAGAAAAAGTGGAGAAAAAGTGGAGAAAAAAATGGAGAAAAAGTGGACAAAAAGTGGAGAAAAAAATGGAGAAAAACAGGAGAAAAAGTGGAGAAAAAATGGAGAAAAAGTGGAGAAAAAGTGGAGAAAAAGTGGAGAAAAAGTGGAGAATAAGTGGAGAAAAAATGGAGAATAAGTGGAGAAAAATATGGAGAAAAAGTGGAGAAAAAGTGGAGAGAAAGTGGAGAAAAAGTAGAGAAAAAAATGGAGAAAAAGTGAAGAAAAAGTGAAGAAAAAATGGAGAATAAGTGGAGAAAAAAATGGAGAAAAGTGGAGAAAAAGTGGAGAAAAAGTGGAGAAAAAGTGGAGAAAAAAATAGAGAAAAAATGGAGAAAAAGTGGAGAAAAAGTGGAGAAAAAATGGAGAAAAAGTGGAGAAAAAGTGGAGAAAAAGTGGAGAAAAAATGGAGAATAAGTGGAGAAAAAATGGAGAAAAAAATGGAGAAAAAGTGGAGAAAAAGTGGAGAAAAATTGGAGAAAAAGTGGAGAAAAAGTGGAGAAAAAGTGGAGAAAAAAATGGAGAAAAAGTGGAGAAAAAATGGAGAAAAAGTGGAGAATAAGTGGAGAAAAAATGGAGAATAAGTTGAGAAAAAGTGGAGAAAAAGTGGAGAAAAAGTGGAGAAAAAGTGGAGAATAAGTGTAGTAAAAGTGGAGAAAAAGTGGAGAATAAGTGGAGAAAAAATGGAGAATAAGTGGAGAAAAAATGGAGAAAAAAATGGAGAAAAAGTGGAGAAAAAGTGGAAAAAAAGTGGAGAAAAAAATGGAGAAAAAGTGGAGAAAAAATGGAGAAAAAGTGGAGAAAAAGTGGAGAAAAAAATGGAGAAAAAGTGGAGAAAAAGTAGAGAAAAAGTGGAGAAAAAGTGGAGAAAAAGTGGAGAAAAATTGGAGAAAAAGTGGAGAAAAAGTGGAGAAAAAAATGGAGAAAAAGTGGAGAAAAAATGGAGAAAAAGTGGAGAAAAAGTAGAGAAAAAGTGGAGAATAAGTGGAGAAAAAATGGAGAATAAGTGGAGAAAAAATGGAGAAAAAGTGGAGAAAAAGTGGAGAAAAAAATGGAGAAAAAGTGGAGAAAAAATGGAGAAAAAGTGGAGAAAAAGTGGAGAAAAAGTGGAGAATAAGTGGAGAAAAAGTGGAGAAAAAGTGGAGAATAAGTGGAGAAAAAATGGAGAATAAGTGGAGAAAAAATGGAGAAAAAAATAGAGAAAAAGTGGAGAAAAAGTGGAGAATAAGTGGAGAAAAAAATGGAGAATAAGTGGAGATAAAAAGGAGAAAAAAATGGAGAAAAAGTGGAGAAAAAGTGGAGAAAAAATGGAGAAAAAGTGGAGAAAAAGTGGAGAAAAAGTGGAGAAAAAGTGGAGAAAAAATGGAGAAAAAGTGGAGAAAAAATGGAGAAAAAATGGAGAAAAAGTGGAGAAAAAGTGGAGTAAAAGTGGAGAAAAAAATGGAGAAAAAGTGGAGAAAAAATGTAGAAAAAGTGGAGAAAAAGTGGAGAAAAAAATGGAGAAAAAGTGGACAAAAAGTGGAGAAAAAAATGGAGAAAAACAGGAGAAAAAGTGGAGAAAAAATGGAGAAAAAGTGGAGAAAAAGTGGAGAAAAAGTGGAGAAAAAGTGGAGAATAAGTGGAGAAAAAATGGAGAATAAGTGGAGAAAAATATGGAGAAAAAGTGGAGAAAAAGTGGAGAAAAAGTGGAGAAAAAGTGGAGAAAAAAATGGAGAAAAAGTGGAGAAAAAGTGGAGAAAAAATGGAGAATAAGTGGAGAAAAAAATGGAGAAAAGTGGAGAAAAAGTGGAGAAAAAGTGGAGAAAAAGTGGAGAAAAAAATAGAGAAAAAATGGAGAAAAAGTGGAGAAAAAGTGGAGAAAAAATGGAGAAAAAGTGGAGAAAAAGTGGAGAAAAAGTGGAGAAAAAATGGAGAATAAGTGGAGAAAAAATGGAGAAAAAAATGGAGAAAAAGTGGAGAAAAAGTGGAGAAAAAGTGGAGAAAAATTGGAGAAAAAGTGGAGAAAAAGTGGAGAAAAAGTGGAGAAAAAAATGGAGAAAAAGTGGAGAAAAAATGGAGAAAAAGTGGAGAATAAGTGGAGAATAAGTGGAGAAAAAATGGAGAATAAGTGGAGAAAAAGTGGAGAAAAAGTGGAGAAAAAGTGGAGAAAAAGTGGAGAAAAAGTGGAGAATAAGTGTAGTAAAAGTGGAGAAAAAGTGGAGAAAAAATGGAGAATAAGTGGAGAAAAAATGGAGAAAAAAATGGAGAAAAAGTGGACAAAAAGTGGAAAAAAAGTGGAGAAAAAAATGGAGAAAAAGTGGTGAAAAAATGGAGAAAAAATGGAGAAAAAGTGGAGAAAAAGTGGAGTAAAAGTGGAGAAAAAAATGGAGAAAAAGTGGAGAAAAAATGGAGAAAAAATGGAGAAAAAGTGGAGAAAAAGTGGAGTAAAAGTGGAGAAAAAAATGGAGAAAAAGTGGAGAAAAAGTGGAAAAAAAGTGGAAAAAAAAATGGAGAAAAAGTGGAGAAAAAATGGAGAAAAAGTGGAGAAAAAGTGGAGAAAAAAATGGAGAAAAAGTGGAGAAAAAGTAGAGAAAAAGTGGAGAAAAAGTGGAGAAAAAGTGGAGAAAAAGTGGAGAAAAAGTGGAGAAAAAGTGGAGAAAAAAGTGGAGAAAAAGTGGAGAAAAAATGGAGAAAAAGTGGAGAAAAAGTAGAGAAAAAGTGGAGAATAAGTGGAGAAAAAATGGAGAATAAGTGGAGAAAAAATGGAGAAAAAGTGGAGAAAAAGTGGAGAAAAAAATGGAGAAAAAGTGGAGAAAAAATGGAGAAAAAGTGGAGAAAAAGTGGAGAAAAAGTGGAGAAAAAGTGGAGTAAAAGTGGAGAAAAAAATGGAGAAAAAGTGGAGAAAAAGTGGAGAAAAAGTGGAGAAAAAGTGGAGAAAAAGTGGAGTAAAAGTGGAGAAAAAAATGGAGAAAAAGTGGAGAAAAAATGTAGAAAAAGTGGAGAAAAAGTGGAGAAAAAAATGGAGAAAAAGTGGACAAAAAGTGGAGAAAAAAATGGAGAAAAACAGGAGAAAAAGTGGAGAAAAAATGGAGAAAAAGTGGAGAAAAAGTGGAGAAAAAGTGGAGAAAAAGTGGAGAATAAGTGGAGAAAAAATGGAGAATAAGTGGAGAAAAATATGGAGAAAAAGTGGAGAAAAAGTGGAGAGAAAGTGGAGAAAAAGTAGAGAAAAAAATGGAGAAAAAGTGAAGAAAAAGTGAAGAAAAAATGGAGAATAAGTGGAGAAAAAAATGGAGAAAAGTGGAGAAAAAGTGGAGAAAAAGTGGAGAAAAAGTGGAGAAAAAAATAGAGAAAAAATGGAGAAAAAGTGGAGAAAAAGTGGAGAAAAAATGGAGAAAAAGTGGAGAAAAAGTGGAGAAAAAGTGGAGAAAAAATGGAGAATAAGTGGAGAAAAAATGGAGAAAAAAATGGAGAAAAAGTGGAGAAAAAGTGGAGAAAAATTGGAGAAAAAGTGGAGAAAAAGTGGAGAAAAAGTGGAGAAAAAAATGGAGAAAAAGTGGAGAAAAAATGGAGAAAAAGTGGAGAATAAGTGGAGAAAAAATGGAGAATAAGTTGAGAAAAAGTGGAGAAAAAGTGGAGAAAAAGTGGAGAAAAAGTGGAGAATAAGTGTAGTAAAAGTGGAGAAAAAGTGGAGAATAAGTGGAGAAAAAATGGAGAATAAGTGGAGAAAAAATGGAGAAAAAAATGGAGAAAAAGTGGAGAAAAAGTGGAAAAAAAGTGGAGAAAAAAATGGAGAAAAAGTGGAGAAAAAATGGAGAAAAAGTGGAGAAAAAGTGGAGAAAAAAATGGAGAAAAAGTGGAGAAAAAGTAGAGAAAAAGTGGAGAAAAAGTGGAGAAAAAGTGGAGAAAAATTGGAGAAAAAGTGGAGAAAAAGTGGAGAAAAAAATGGAGAAAAAGTGGAGAAAAAATGGAGAAAAAGTGGAGAAAAAGTAGAGAAAAAGTGGAGAATAAGTGGAGAAAAAATGGAGAATAAGTGGAGAAAAAATGGAGAAAAAGTGGAGAAAAAGTGGAGAAAAAAATGGAGAAAAAGTGGAGAAAAAATGGAGAAAAAGTGGAGAAAAAGTGGAGAAAAAGTGGAGAATAAGTGGAGAAAAAGTGGAGAAAAAGTGGAGAATAAGTGGAGAAAAAATGGAGAATAAGTGGAGAAAAAATGGAGAAAAAAATAGAGAAAAAGTGGAGAAAAAGTGGAGAATAAGTGGAGAAAAAAATGGAGAATAAGTGGAGATAAAAAGGAGAAAAAAATGGAGAAAAAGTGGAGAAAAAGTGGAGAAAAAATGGAGAAAAAGTGGAGAAAAAGTGGAGAAAAAGTGGAGAAAAAGTGGAGAAAAAATGGAGAAAAAGTGGAGAAAAAATGGAGAAAAAATGGAGAAAAAGTGGAGAAAAAGTGGAGTAAAAGTGGAGAAAAAAATGGAGAAAAAGTGGAGAAAAAATGTAGAAAAAGTGGAGAAAAAGTGGAGAAAAAAATGGAGAAAAAGTGGACAAAAAGTGGAGAAAAAAATGGAGAAAAACAGGAGAAAAAGTGGAGAAAAAATGGAGAAAAAGTGGAGAAAAAGTGGAGAAAAAGTGGAGAAAAAGTGGAGAATAAGTGGAGAAAAAATGGAGAATAAGTGGAGAAAAATATGGAGAAAAAGTGGAGAAAAAGTGGAGAAAAAGTGGAGAAAAAGTGGAGAAAAAAATGGAGAAAAAGTGGAGAAAAAGTGGAGAAAAAATGGAGAATAAGTGGAGAAAAAAATGGAGAAAAGTGGAGAAAAAGTGGAGAAAAAGTGGAGAAAAAGTGGAGAAAAAAATAGAGAAAAAATGGAGAAAAAGTGGAGAAAAAGTGGAGAAAAAATGGAGAAAAAGTGGAGAAAAAGTGGAGAAAAAGTGGAGAAAAAATGGAGAATAAGTGGAGAAAAAATGGAGAAAAAAATGGAGAAAAAGTGGAGAAAAAGTGGAGAAAAAGTGGAGAAAAATTGGAGAAAAAGTGGAGAAAAAGTGGAGAAAAAGTGGAGAAAAAAATGGAGAAAAAGTGGAGAAAAAATGGAGAAAAAGTGGAGAATAAGTGGAGAATAAGTGGAGAAAAAATGGAGAATAAGTGGAGAAAAAGTGGAGAAAAAGTGGAGAAAAAGTGGAGAAAAAGTGGAGAAAAAGTGGAGAATAAGTGTAGTAAAAGTGGAGAAAAGTGGAGAAAAAATGGAGAATAAGTGGAGAAAAAATGGAGAAAAAAATGGAGAAAAAGTGGACAAAAAGTGGAAAAAAAGTGGAGAAAAAAATGGAGAAAAAGTGGTGAAAAAATGGAGAAAAAATGGAGAAAAAGTGGAGAAAAAGTGGAGTAAAAGTGGAGAAAAAAATGGAGAAAAAGTGGAGAAAAAATGGAGAAAAAATGGAGAAAAAGTGGAGAAAAAGTGGAGTAAAAGTGGAGAAAAAAATGGAGAAAAAGTGGAGAAAAAGTGGAAAAAAAGTGGAAAAAAAATGGAGAAAAAGTGGAGAAAAAATGGAGAAAAAGTGGAGAAAAAGTGGAGAAAAAAATGGAGAAAAAGTGGAGAAAAAGTAGAGAAAAAGTGGAGAAAAAGTGGAGAAAAAGTGGAGAAAAAGTGGAGAAAAAGTGGAGAAAAAGTGGAGAAAAAAGTGGAGAAAAAGTGGAGAAAAAATGGAGAAAAAGTGGAGAAAAAGTAGAGAAAAAGTGGAGAATAAGTGGAGAAAAAATGGAGAATAAGTGGAGAAAAAATGGAGAAAAAGTGGAGAAAAAGTGGAGAAAAAAATGGAGAAAAAGTGGAGAAAAAATGGAGAAGAAGTGGAGAAAAAGTGGAGAAAAAGTGGAGAATAAGTGGAGAAAAAATGGAGAATAAGTGGAGAAAAAGTGGAGAAAAAGTGGAGAAAAAATGGAGAAAAAGTGGAGAAAAAGTGGAGAATAAGTGGAGAAAAAGTGGAGAAAAAGTGGAGAATAAGTGGAGAAAAAATGGAGAATAAGTGGAGAAAAAATGGAGAAAAAAATAGAGAAAAAGTGGAGAAAAAGTGGAGAATAAGTGGAGAAAAAAATGGAGAATAAGTGGAGATAAAAAGGAGAAAAAAATGGAGAAAAAGTGGAGAAAAAGTGGAGAAAAAGTGGAGAAAAAGTGGAGAAAAAGTGGAGAAAAAAATGGAGAAAAAGTGGAGAAAAAGTGAAGAAAAAATGGAGAATAAGTGGAGAAAAAAATGGAGAAAAGTGGAGAAAAAGTGGAGAAAAAGTGGAGAAAAAGTGGAGAAAAAAATAGAGAAAAAATGGAGAAAAAGTGGAGAAAAAGTGGAGAAAAAATGGAGAAAAAGTGGAGAAAAAGTGGAGAAAAAGTGGAGAAAAAATGGAGAATAAGTGGAGAAAAAATGGAGAAAAAAATGGAGAAAAAGTGGAGAAAAAGTGGAGAAAAAGTGGAGAAAAATTGGAGAAAAAGTGGAGAAAAAGTGGAGAAAAAGTGGAGAAAAAGTGGAGAATAAGTGTAGTAAAAGTGGAGAAAAAGTGGAGAATAAGTGGAGAAAAAATGGAGAATAAGTGGAGAAAAAATGGAGAAAAAAATGGAGAAAAAGTGGAGAAAAAGTGGAAAAAAAGTGGAGAAAAAAATGGAGAAAAAGTGGAGAAAAAATGGAGAAAAAGTGGAGAAAAAGTGGAGAAAAAGTGGAGAATAAGTGTAGTAAAAGTGGAGAAAAAGTGGAGAATAAGTGGAGAAAAAATGGAGAATAAGTGGAGAAAAAATGGAGAAAAAAATGGAGAAAAAGTGGAGAAAAAGTGGAAAAAAAGTGGAGAAAAAAATGGAGAAAAAGTGGAGAAAAAATGGAGAAAAAGTGGAGAAAAAGTGGAGAAAAAAATGGAGAAAAAGTGGAGAAAAAGTAGAGAAAAAGTGGAGAAAAAGTAGAGAAAAAGTGGAGAATAAGTGTAGAAAAAATGGAGAATAAGTGGAGAAAAAATGGAGAAAAAGTGGAGAAAAAGTGGAGAAAAAAATGGAGAAAAAGTGGAGAAAAAATGGAGAAAAAGTGGAGAAAAAGTGGAGAAAAAGTGGAGAATAAGTGGAGAAAAAGTGGAGAAAAAGTGGAGAATAAGTGGAGAAAAAATGGAGAATAAGTGGAGAAAAAATGGAGAAAAAAATAGAGAAAAAGTGGAGAAAAAGTGGAGAATAAGTGGAGAAAAAAATGGAGAATAAGTGGAGATAAAAAGGAGAAAAAAATGGAGAAAAAGTGGAGAAAAAGTGGAGAAAAAATGGAGAAAAAGTGGAGAAAAAGTGGAGAATAAGTGGAGAATAAGTGGAGAAAAAATGGAGAAAAAGTGGAGAAAAAATGGAGAAAAAATGGAGAAAAAGTGGAGAAAAAGTGGAGTAAAAGTGGAGAAAAAAATGGAGAAAAAGTGGAGAAAAAATGTAGAAAAAGTGGAGAAAAAGTGGAGAAAAAAATGGAGAAAAAGTGGACAAAAAGTGGAGAAAAAAATGGAGAAAAACAGGAGAAAAAGTGGAGAAAAAATGGAGAAAAAGTGGAGAAAAAGTGGAGAAAAAGTGGAGAAAAAGTGGAGAAAAAAATGGAGAAAAAGTGGAGAAAAAATGGAGAAGAAGTGGAGAAAAAGTGGAGAAAAAGTGGAGAAAAAGTGGAGAAAAAGTGGAGAAAAAAATGGAGAAAAAGTGGAGAAAAAGTGGAGAAAAAATGGAGAATAAGTGGAGAAAAAAATGGAGAAAAGTGGAGAAAAAGTGGAGAAAAAGTGGAGAAAAAGTGGAGAAAAAAATAGAGAAAAAATGGAGAAAAAGTGGAGAAAAAGTGGAGAAAAAATGGAGAAAAAGTGGAGAAAAAGTGGAGAAAAAGTGGAGAAAAAATGGAGAATAAGTGGAGAAAAAATGGAGAAAAAAATGGAGAAAAAGTGGAGAAAAAGTGGAGAAAAAGTGGAGAAAAATTGGAGAAAAAGTGGAGAAAAAGTGGAGAAAAAGTGGAGAAAAAAATGGAGAAAAAGTGGAGAAAAAATGGAGAAAAAGTGGAGAATAAGTGGAGAATAAGTGGAGAAAAAATGGAGAATAAGTGGAGAAAAAGTGGAGAAAAAGTGGAGAAAAAGTGGAGAAAAAGTGGAGAATAAGTGTAGTAAAAGTGGAGAAAAAGTGGAGAAAAAATGGAGAATAAGTGGAGAAAAAATGGAGAAAAAAATGGAGAAAAAGTGGACAAAAAGTGGAAAAAAAGTGGAGAAAAAAATGGAGAAAAAGTGGTGAAAAAATGGAGAAAAAATGGAGAAAAAGTGGAGAAAAAGTGGAGTAAAAGTGGAGAAAAAAATGGAGAAAAAGTGGAGAAAAAGTGGAAAAAAAGTGGAAAAAAAAATGGAGAAAAAGTGGAGAAAAAATGGAGAAAAAATGGAGAAAAAGTGGAGAAAAAGTGGAGTAAAAGTGGAGAAAAAAATGGAGAAAAAGTGGAGAAAAAGTGGAAAAAAAGTGGAAAAAAAAATGGAGAAAAAGTGGAGAAAAAATGGAGAAAAAGTGGAGAAAAAGTGGAGAAAAAAATGGAGAAAAAGTGGAGAAAAAGTAGAGAAAAAGTGGAGAAAAAGTGGAGAAAAAGTGGAGAAAAAGTGGAGAAAAAAGTGGAGAAAAAGTGGAGAAAAAATGGAGAAAAAGTGGAGAAAAAGTAGAGAAAAAGTGGAGAATAAGTGGAGAAAAAATGGAGAATAAGTGGAGAAAAAATGGAGAAAAAGTGGAGAAAAAGTGGAGAAAAAAATGGAGAAAAAGTGGAGAAAAAATGGAGAAGTGGAGAAAAAGTGGAGAAAAAGTGGAGAATAAGTGGAGAAAAAATGGAGAATAAGTGGAGAAAAAGTGGAGAAAAAGTGGAGAAAAAATGGAGAAAAAGTGGAGAAAAAGTGGAGAATAAGTGGAGAAAAAGTGGAGAAAAAGTGGAGAATAAGTGGAGAAAAAATGGAGAATAAGTGGAGAAAAAATGGAGAAAAAATAGAGAAAAAGTGGAGAAAAAGTGGAGAATAAGTGGAGAAAAAAATGGAGAATAAGTGGAGATAAAAAGGAGAAAAAAATGGAGAAAAAGTGGAGAAAAAGTGGAGAAAAAATGGAGAAAAAGTGGAGAAAAAGTGGAGAAAAAGTGGAGAATAAGTGGAGAAAAAATGGAGAAAAAGTGGAGAAAAAATGGAGAAAAAATGGAGAAAAAGTGGAGAAAAAGTGGAGAAAAAATGTAGAAAAAGTGGAGAAAAAGTGGAGAAAAAATGTAGAAAAAGTGGAGAAAAAGTGGAGAAAAAAATGGAGAAAAAGTGGACAAAAAGTGGAGAAAAAAATGGAGAAAAACAGGAGAAAAAGTGGAGAAAAAATGGAGAAAAAGTGGAGAAAAAGTGGAGAAAAAGTGGAGAAAAAGTGGAGAATAAGTGGAGAAAAAATGGAGAATAAGTGGAGAAAAATATGGAGAAAAAGTGGAGAAAAAGTGGAGAAAAAGTGGAGAAAAAGTGGAGAAAAAATGGAGAATAAGTGGAGAAAAAAATGGAGAAAAGTGGAGAAAAAATGGAGAAAAAGTGGAGAAAAAGTGGAGAAAAAATGGAGAAAAAGTGGAGAAAAAGTGGAGAAAAAGTGGAGAAAAAATGGAGAATAAGTGGAGAAAAAATGGAGAAAAAAATGGAGAAAAAGTGGAGAAAAAGTGGAGAAAAAGTGGAGAAAAAATGGAGAATAAGTGGAGAAAAAATGGAGAAAAAAATGGAGAAAAAGTGGAGAAAAAGTGGAGAAAAAGTGGAGAAAAATTGGAGAAAAAGTGGAGAAAAAGTGGAGAAAAAGTGGAGAAAAAAATGGAGAAAAAGTGGAGAAAAAATGGAGAAAAAGTGGAGAATAAGTGGAGAATAAGTGGAGAAAAAATGGAGAATAAGTGGAGAAAAAGTGGAGAAAAAGTGGAGAAAAAGTGGAGAAAAAGTGGAGAATAAGTGTAGTAAAAGTGGAGAAAAAGTGGAGAAAAAATGGAGAATAAGTGGAGAAAAAATGGAGAAAAAAATGGAGAAAAAGTGGACAAAAAGTGGAAAAAAAGTGGAGTAAAAGTGGAGAAAAAAATGGAGAAAAAGTGGAGAAAAAGTGGAAAAAAAGTGGAAAAAAAAATGGAGAAAAAGTGGAGAAAAAATGGAGAAAAAATGGAGAAAAAGTGGAGAAAAAGTGGAGTAAAAGTGGAGAAAAAAATGGAGAAAAAGTGGAGAAAAAGTGGAAAAAAAGTGGAAAAAAAAATGGAGAAAAAGTGGAGAAAAAATGGAGAAAAAGTGGAGAAAAAGTGGAGAAAAAAATGGAGAAAAAGTGGAGAAAAAGTAGAGAAAAAGTGGAGAAAAAGTGGAGAAAAAGTGGAGAAAAAGTGGAGAAAAAGTGGAGAAAAAGTAGAGAAAAAGTGGAGAAAAAGTGGAGAAAAAATGGAGAAAAAGTGGAGAAAAAGTAGAGAAAAAGTGGAGAATAAGTGGAGAAAAAATGGAGAATAAGTGGAGAAAAAATGGAGAAAAAGTGGAGAAAAAGTGGAGAAAAAAATGGAGAAAAAGTGGAGAAAAAATGGAGAAGAAGTGGAGAAAAAGTGGAGAAAAAGTGGAGAATAAGTGGAGAAAAAATGGAGAATAAGTGGAGAAAAAGTGGAGAAAAAGTGGAGAAAAAATGGAGAAAAAGTGGAGAAAAAGTGGAGAATAAGTGGAGAAAAAGTGGAGAAAAAGTGGAGAATAAGTGGAGAAAAAATGGAGAATAAGTGGAGAAAAAATGGAGAAAAAAATAGAGAAAAAGTGGAGAAAAAGTGGAGAATAAGTGGAGAAAAAAATGGAGAATAAGTGGAGATAAAAAGGAGAAAAAAATGGAGAAAAAGTGGAGAAAAAGTGGAGAAAAAGTGGAGAAAAAGTGGAGAAAAAGTGGGGAAAAAAATGGAGAAAAAGTGGAGAAAAAGTGAAGAAAAAATGGAGAATAAGTGGAGAAAAAAATGGAGAAAAGTGGAGAAAAAGTGGAGAAAAAGTGGAGAAAAAGTGGAGAAAAAAATAGAGAAAAAATGGAGAAAAAGTGGAGAAAAAGTGGAGAAAAAATGGAGAAAAAGTGGAGAAAAAGTGGAGAAAAAGTGGAGAAAAAATGGAGAATAAGTGGAGAAAAAATGGAGAAAAAAATGGAGAAAAGTGGAGAAAAAGTGGAGAAAAAGTGGAGAAAAATTGGAGAAAAAGTGGAGAAAAAGTGGAGAAAAAGTGGAGAAAAAAATGGAGAAAAAGTGGAGAAAAAATGGAGAAAAAGTGGAGAATAAGTGGAGAAAAAATGGAGAATAAGTTGAGAAAAAGTGGAGAAAAAGTGGAGAAAAAGTGGAGAAAAAGTGGAGAATAAGTGTAGTAAAAGTGGAGAAAAAGTGGAGAATAAGTGGAGAAAAAATGGAGAATAAGTGGAGAAAAAATGGAGAAAAAAATGGAGAAAAAGTGGAGAAAAAGTGGAAAAAAAGTGGAGAAAAAAATGGAGAAAAAGTGGAGAAAAAATGGAGAAAAAGTGGAGAAAAAGTGGAGAAAAAATGGAGAAAAAGTGGAGAAAAAGTAGAGAAAAAGTGGAGAAAAAGTGGAGAAAAAGTGGAGAAAAATTGGAGAAAAAGTGGAGAAAAAGTGGAGAAAAAAATGGAGAAAAAGTGGAGAAAAAATGGAGAAAAAGTGGAGAAAAAGTAGAGAAAAAGTGGAGAATAAGTGGAGAAAAAATGGAGAATAAGTGGAGAAAAAATGGAGAAAAAGTGGAGAAAAAGTGGAGAAAAAAATGGAGAAAAAGTGGAGAAAAAATGGAGAAAAAGTGGAGAAAAAGTGGAGAAAAAGTGGAGAAAAAGTGGAGAATAAGTGGAGAAAAAGTGGAGAAAAAGTGGAGAATAAGTGGAGAAAAAATGGAGAATAAGTGGAGAAAAAATGGAGAAAAAAATAGAGAAAAAGTGGAGAAAAAGTGGAGAATAAGTGGAGAAAAAAATGGAGAATAAGTGGAGATAAAAAGGAGAAAAAAATGGAGAAAAAGTGGAGAAAAAGTGGAGAAAAAATGGAGAAAAAGTGGAGAAAAAGTGGAGAAAAAGTGGAGAATAAGTGGAGAAAAAATGGAGAAAAAGTGGAGAAAAAATGGAGAAAAAATGGAGAAAAAGTGGAGAAAAAGTGGAGTAAAAGTGGAGAAATAAATGGAGAAAAAGTGGAGAAAAAATGTAGAAAAAGTGGAGAAAAAGTGGAGAAAAAAATGGAGAAAAAGTGGACAAAAAGTGGAGAAAAAAATGGAGAAAAACAGGAGAAAAAGTGGAGAAAAAATGGAGAAAAAGTGGAGAAAAAGTGGAGAAAAAGTGGAGAAAAAGTGGAGAATAAGTGGAGAAAAAATGGAGAATAAGTGGAGAAAAATATGGAGAAAAAGTGGAGAAAAAGTGGAGAAAAAGTGGAGAAAAAAATGGAGAAAAAGTGGAGAAAAAGTGGAGAAAAAATGGAGAATAAGTGGAGAAAAAAATGGAGAAAAGTGGAGAAAAAGTGGAGAAAAAGTGGAGAAAAAGTGGAGAAAAAAACAGAGAAAAAATGGAGAAAAAGTGGAGAAAAAGTGGAGAAAAAATGGAGAAAAAGTGGAGAAAAAGTGGAGAAAAAGTGGAGAAAAAATGGAGAATAAGTGGAGAAAAAATGGAGAAAAAAATGGAGAAAAAGTGGAGAAAAAGTGGAGAAAAAGTGGAGAAAAATTGGAGAAAAAGTGGAGAAAAAGTGGAGAAAAAGTGGAGAAAAAAATGGAGAAAAAGTGGAGAAAAAATGGAGAAAAAGTGGAGAATAAGTGGAGAATAAGTGGAGAAAAAATGGAGAATAAGTGGAGAAAAAGTGGAGAAAAAGTGGAGAAAAAGTGGAGAAAAAGTGGAGAATAAGTGTAGTAAAAGTGGAGAAAAAGTGGAGAAAAAATGGAGAATAAGTGGAGAAAAAATGGAGAAAAAAATGGAGAAAAAGTGGACAAAAAGTGGAAAAAAAGTGGAGAAAAAAATGGAGAAAAAGTGGTGAAAAAATGGAGAAAAAATGGAGAAAAAGTGGAGAAAAAGTGGAGTAAAAGTGGAGAAAAAAATGGAGAAAAAGTGGAGAAAAAGTGGAAAAAAAGTGGAAAAAAAATGGAGAAAAAGTGGAGAAAAAATGGAGAAAAAATGGAGAAAAAGTGGAGAAAAAGTGGAGTAAAAGTGGAGAAAAAAATGGAGAAAAAGTGGAGAAAAAGTGGAAAAAAAGTGGAAAAAAAAATGGAGAAAAAGTGGAGAAAAAATGGAGAAAAAGTGGAGAAAAAGTGGAGAAAAAAATGGAGAAAAAGTGGAGAAAAAGTAGAGAAAAAGTGGAGAAAAAGTGGAGAAAAAGTGGAGAAAAAGTGGAGAAAAAGTGGAGAAAAAAGTGGAGAAAAAGTGGAGAAAAAATGGAGAAAAAGTGGAGAAAAAGTAGAGAAAAAGTGGAGAATAAGTGGAGAAAAAATGGAGAATAAGTGGAGAAAAAATGGAGAAAAAGTGGAGAAAAAGTGGAGAAAAAAATGGAGAAAAAGTGGAGAAAAAATGGAGAAGAAGTGGAGAAAAAGTGGAGAAAAAGTGGAGAATAAGTGGAGAAAAATGGAGAATAAGTGGAGAAAAAGTGGAGAAAAAGTGGAGAAAAAATGGAGAAAAAGTGGAGAAAAAGTGGAGAATAAGTGGAGAAAAAGTGGAGAAAAAGTGGAGAATAAGTGGAGAAAAAATGGAGAATAAGTGGAGAAAAAATGGAGAAAAAAATAGAGAAAAAGTGGAGAAAAAGTGGAGAATAAGTGGAGAAAAAAATGGAGAATAAGTGGAGATAAAAAGGAGAAAAAAATGGAGAAAAAGTGGAGAAAAAGTGGAGAAAAAGTGGAGAAAAAAATGGAGAAAAAGTGGAGAAAAAGTGAAGAAAAAATGGAGAATAAGTGGAGAAAAAAATGGAGAAAAGTGGAGAAAAAGTGGAGAAAAAGTGGAGAAAAAGTGGAGAAAAAAATAGAGAAAAAATGGAGAAAAAGTGGAGAAAAAGTGGAGAAAAAATGGAGAAAAAGTGGAGAAAAAGTGGAGAAAAAGTGGAGAAAAAATGGAGAATAAGTGGAGAAAAAATGGAGAAAAAAATGGAGAAAAAGTGGAGAAAAAGTGGAGAAAAAGTGGAGAAAAATTGGAGAAAAAGTGGAGAAAAAGTGGAGAAAAAGTGGAGAAAAAAATGGAGAAAAAGTGGAGAAAAAATGGAGAAAAAGTGGAGAATAAGTGGAGAAAAAATGGAGAATAAGTTGAGAAAAAGTGGAGAAAAAGTGGAGAAAAAGTGGAGAAAAAGTGGAAAATAAGTGTAGTAAAAGTGGAGAAAAAGTGGAGAATAAGTGGAGAAAAAATGGAGAATAAGTGGAGAAAAAATGGAGAAAAAAATGGAGAAAAAGTGGAGAAAAAGTGGAAAAAAAGTGGAGAAAAAAATGGAGAAAAAGTGGAGAAAAAATGGAGAAAAAGTGGAGAAAAAGTGGAGAAAAAATGGAGAAAAAGTGGAGAAAAAGTAGAGAAAAAGTGGAGAAAAAGTGGAGAAAAAGTGGAGAAAAATTGGAGAAAAAGTGGAGAAAAAGTGGAGAAAAAATGGAGAAAAAGTGGAGAAAAAATGGAGAAAAAGTGGAGAAAAAGTAGAGAAAAAGTGGAGAATAAGTGGAGAAAAAATGGAGAATAAGTGGAGAAAAAATGGAGAAAAAGTGGAGAAAAAGTGGAGAAAAAAATGGAGAAAAAGTGGAGAAAAAATGGAGAAAAAGTGGAGAAAAGTGGAGAAAAAGTGGAGAATAAGTGGAGAAAAAGTGGAGAAAAAGTGGAGAATAAGTGGAGAAAAAATGGAGAATAAGTGGAGAAAAAATGGAGAAAAAAATAGAGAAAAAGTGGAGAAAAAGTGGAGAATAAGTGGAGAAAAAAATGGAGAATAAGTGGAGATAAAAAGGAGAAAAAAATGGAGAAAAAGTGGAGAAAAAGTGGAGAAAAAATGGAGAAAAAGTGGAGAAAAAGTGGAGAAAAAGTGGAGAATAAGTGGAGAAAAAATGGAGAAAAAGTGGAGAAAAAATGGAGAAAAAATGGAGAAAAAGTGGAGAAAAAGTGGAGTAAAAGTGGAGAAAAAAATGGAGAAAAAGTGGAGAAAAAATGTAGAAAAAGTGGAGAAAAAGTGGAGAAAAAAATGGAGAAAAAGTGGACAAAAAGTGGAGAAAAAAATGGAGAAAAACAGGAGAAAAAGTGGAGAAAAAATGGAGAAAAAGTGGAGAAAAAGTGGAGAAAAAGTGGAGAAAAAGTGGAGAATAAGTGGAGAAAAAATGGAGAATAAGTGGAGAAAAATATGGAGAAAAAGTGGAGAAAAAGTGGAGAAAAAGTGGAGAAAAAGTGGAGAAAAAAATGGAGAAAAAGTGGAGAAAAAGTGGAGAAAAAATGGAGAATAAGTGGAGAAAAAAATGGAGAAAAGTGGAGAAAAAGTGGAGAAAAAGTGGAGAAAAAGTGGAGAAAAAAATAGAGAAAAAATGGAGAAAAAGTGGAGAAAAAGTGGAGAAAAAATGGAGAAAAAGTGGAGAAAAAGTGGAGAAAAAGTGGAGAAAAAATGGAGAATAAGTGGAGAAAAAATGGAGAAAAAAATGGAGAAAAGTGGAGAAAAAGTGGAGAAAAAGTGGAGAAAAATTGGAGAAAAAGTGGAGAAAAAGTGGAGAAAAAGTGGAGAAAAAAATGGAGAAAAGTGGAGAAAAAATGGAGAAAAAGTGGAGAATAAGTGGAGAATAAGTGGAGAAAAAATGGAGAATAAGTGGAGAAAAAGTGGAGAAAAAGTGGAGAAAAAGTGGAGAAAAAGTGGAGAATAAGTGTAGTAAAAGTGGAGAAAAAGTGGAGAATAAGTGGAGAAAAAATGGAGAATAAGTGGAGAAAAAATGGAGAAAAAAATGGAGAAAAAGTGGAGAAAAAGTGGAAAAAAAGTGGAGAAAAAAATGGAGAAAAAGTGGAGAAAAAATGGAGAAAAAGTGGAGAAAAAGTGGAGAAAAAATGGAGAAAAAGTGGAGAAAAAGTAGAGAAAAAGTGGAGAAAAAGTGGAGAAAAAGTGGAGAAAAAGTGGAGAAAAAGTGGAGAAAAAAATGGAGAAAAAGTGGAGAAAAAATGGAGAAAAAGTGGAGAAAAAGTGGAGAAAAAGTGGAGAATAAGTGGAGAAAAAATGGAGAATAAGTGGAGAAAAAATGGAGAAAAAAATAGAGAAAAAGTGGAGAAAAAGTGGAGAATAAGTGGAGAAAAAAATGGAGAATAAGTGGAGATAAAAAGGAGAAAAAAATGGAGAAAAAGTGGAGAAAAAGTGGAGAAAAAGTGGAGAAAAAGTGGAGTAAAAGTGGAGAAAAAGTGGAGAAAAAAATGGAGAAAAGTGGAGAAAAAAATGTAGAAAAAGTGGAGAAAAAGTGGAGAAAAAAATGGAGAAAAAGTGGACAAAAAGTGGAGAAAAAAATGGAGAAAAACAGGAGAAAAAGTGGAGAAAAAGTGGAGAAAAAGTGGAGAAAAAGTGGAGAAAAAGTGGAGAATAAGTGGAGAAAAAAATGGAGAAAAGTGGAGAAAAAGTGGAGAAAAAGTGGAGAAAAAGTGGAGAAAAAAATAGAGAAAAAATGGAGAAAAAGTGGAGATAAAAAGTGGAGAAAAAATGGAGAAAAAGTGGAGAAAAAGTGGAGAAAAAGTGGAGAAAAAATGGAGAATAAGTGGAGAAAAAATGGAGAAAGAAATGGAGAAAAAGTGGAGAAAAAGTGGAGAAAAAGTGGAGAAAAATTGTAGAAAAAGTGGAGAAAAAGTGGAGAAAAAGTGGAGAAAAAATGGAGAAAAAGTGGAGAAAAAATGGAGAAAAAGTGGAGAAAAAGTGGAGAAAAATTGGAGAAAAAGTGGAGAAAAAGTGGAGAAAAAATGGAGAAAAAGTGGAGAAAAAGTGGAGAAAAAGTGGAGAAAAAGTGGAGAAAAAGTGGAGAATAAGTGGAGAAAAAATGGAGAATAAGTGGAGAAAAATATGGAGAAAAAGTGGAGAAAAAGTGGAGAAAAAGTGGAGAAAAAGTGGAGAAAAAAATGGAGAAAAAGTGGAGAAAAAGTGAAGAAAAAATGGAGAATAAGTGGAGAAAAAAATGGAGAAAAGTGGAGAAAAAGTGGAGAAAAAGTGGAGAAAAAGTGGAGAAAAAAATAGAGAAAAAATGGAGAAAAAGTGGAGAAAAAGTGGAGAAAAAATGGAGAAAAAGTGGAGAAAAAGTGGAGAAAAAGTGGAGAAAAAATGGAGAATAAGTGGAGAAAAAATGGAGAAAAAGTGGAGAAAAAATGGAGAATAAGTGGAGAAAAAATGGAGAAAAAAATGGAGAAAAAGTGGAGAAAAAGTGGAGAAAATTGGAGAAAAAGTGGAGAAAAAGTGGAGAAAAAGTGGAGAAAAAAATGGAGAAAAAGTGGAGAAAAAATGGAGAAAAAGTGGAGAATAAGTGGAGAAAAAATGGAGAATAAGTTGAGAAAAAGTGGAGAAAAAGTGGAGAAAAAGTGGAGAAAAAGTGGAGAATAAGTGTAGTAAAAGTGGAGAAAAAGTGGAGAATAAGTGGAGAAAAAATGGAGAATAAGTGGAGAAAAAATGGAGAAAAAAATGGAGAAAAAGTGGAGAAAAAGTGGAAAATAAGTGGAGAAAAAAATGGAGAAAAAGTGGAGAAAAAATGGAGAAAAAGTGGAGAAAAAGTGGAGAAAAAATGGAGAAAAAGTGGAGAAAAATGGAGAAAAAAATGGAGAAAAAGTGGAGAAAAAGTGGAGAAAAAGTGGAGAAAAAGTGGAGAAAAAGTGGAGAAAAGTGGAGAAAAATGGAGAAAAAGTGGAGAAAAAGTAGAGAAAAAGTGGAGAAAAAGTGGAGAAAAAATGGAGAAAAGTGGAGAAAAAGTGGAGAAAAAGTGGAGAATAAGTGGAGAAAAAGTGGAGAAAAAGTGGAGAATAAGTGGAGAAAAAATGGAGAATAAGTGGAGAAAAAATGGAGAAAAAAATAGAGAAAAAGTGGAGAAAAAGTGGAGAATAAGTGGAGAAAAAATGGAGAATAAGTGGAGATAAAAAGGAGAAAAAAATGGAGAAAAAACGTGGAGAAAAAGTGGAGAAAAAGTGGAGAAAAAGTGGAGTAAAAGTGGAGAAAAAGTGGAGAAAAAAATGGAGAAAAAGTGGAGAAAAAAATGGAGAAAAAGTGGACAAAAAGTGGAGAAAAAAATGGAGAAAAACAGGAGAAAAAGTGGAGAAAAAATGGAGAAAAGGAGAAAAGTGGAGAAAAAGTGGAGAAAAAGTGGAGAATAAGTGGAGAAAAAATGGAGAATAAGTGGAGAAAAATATGGAGAAAAAGTGGAGAAAAAGTGGAGAAAAGTGGAGAAAAAGTGGAGAAAAAAATGGAGAAAAAGTGGAGAAAAAGTGGAGAAAAAATGGAGAATAAGTGGAGAAAAAATGGAGAAAAGTGGAGAAAAAGTGGAGAAAAAGTGGAGAAAAAGTGGAGAAAAAAATAGAGAAAAAATGGAGAAAAAGTGGAGAAAAAGTGGAGAAAAAATGGAGAAAAAGTGGAGAAAAAGTGGAGAAAAAGTGGAGAAAAAATGGAGAATAAGTGGAGAAAAAATGGAGAAAAAAATGGAGAAAAAGTGGAGAAAAAGTGGAGAAAAAGTGGAGAAAAATTGGAGAAAAAGTGGAGAAAAAGTGGAGAAAAAGTGGAGAAAAAAATGGAGAAAAAGTGGAGAAAAAATGGAGAAAAAGTGGAGAATAAGTGGAGAATAAGTGGAGAAAAAATGGAGAATAAGTGGAGAAAAAGTGGAGAAAAAGTGGAGAAAAAGTGGAGAAAAAGTGGAGAATAAGTGTAGTAAAAGTGGAGAAAAAGTGGAGAATAAGTGGAGAAAAAATGGAGAATAAGTGGAGAAAAAATGGAGAAAAAAATGGAGAAAAAGTGGAGAAAAAGTGGAAAAAAAGTGGAGAAAAAAATGGAGAAAAAGTGGAGAAAAAATGGAGAAAAAGTGGAGAAAAAGTGGAGAAAAAAATGGAGAAAAAGTGGAGAAAAAGTAGAGAAAAAGTGGAGAAAAAGTGGAGAAAAAGTGGAGAAAAAGTGGAGAAAAAGTGGAGAAAAAGTGGAGAAAAAAATGGAGAAAAAGTGGAGAAAAATGGAGAAAAAGTGGAGAAAAAGTAGAGAAAAAGTGGAGAAAAAGTGGAGAAAAATAGAGAAAAAGTGGAGAAAAAGTGGAGAAAAAGTGGAGAATAAGTGGAGAAAAAGTGGAGAAAAAGTGGAGAATAAGTGGAGAAAAAATGGAGAATAAGTGGAGAAAAAATGGAGAAAAAAATAGAGAAAAAGTGGAGAAAAAGTGGAGAATAAGTGGAGAAAAAAATGGAGAATAAGTGGAGATAAAAAGGAGAAAAAAATGGAGAAAAAGTGGAGAAAAAGTGGAGAAAAAGTGGAGAAAAAGTGGAGTAAAAGTGGAGAAAAAGTGGAGAAAAAAATGGAGAAAAAGTGGAGAAAAAATGTAGAAAAAGTGGAGAAAAGTGGAGAAAAAAATGGAGAAAAAGTGGACAAAAAGTGGAGAAAAAAATGGAGAAAAACAGGAGAAAAAGTGGAGAAAAAGTGGAGAAAAAGTGGAGAAAAAGTGGAGAAAAAGTGGAGAAAAAGTGGAGAATAAGTGGAGAAAAAATGGAGAAAAGTGGAGAAAAAGTGGAGAAAAAGTGGAGAAAAAGTGGAGAAAAAATAGAGAAAAAATGGAGAAAAAGTGGAGATAAAAAGTGGAGAAAAAATGGAGAAAAAGTGGAGAAAAAGTGGAGAAAAAGTGGAGAAAAAATGGAGAATAAGTGGAGAAAAAATGGAGAAAGAAATGGAGAAAAAGTGGAGAAAAAGTGGAGAAAAAGTGGAGAAAAATTGTAGAAAAAGTGGAGAAAAAGTGGAGAAAAAGTGGAGAAAAAAATGGAGAAAAAGTGGAGAAAAAATGGAGAAAAAGTGGAGAAAAAGTGGAGAAAAATTGGAGAAAAAGTGGAGAAAAAGTGGAGAAAAAGTGGAGAAAAAGTGGAGAAAAAGTGGAGAAAAAGTGGAGAATAAGTGGAGAAAAAATGGAGAATAAGTGGAGAAAAATATGGAGAAAAAGTGGAGAAAAAGTGGAGAAAAAGTGGAGAAAAAGTGGAGAAAAAAATGGAGAAAAAGTGGAGAAAAAGTGAAGAAAAAATGGAGAATAAGTGGAGAAAAAAATGGAGAAAAGTGGAGAAAAAGTGGAGAAAAAGTGGAGAAAAAGTGGAGAAAAAAATAGAGAAAAAATGGAGAAAAAGTGGAGAAAAAGTGGAGAAAAAATGGAGAAAAAGTGGAGAAAAAGTGGAGAAAAAGTGGAGAAAAAATGGAGAATAAGTGGAGAAAAAATGGAGAAAAAGTGGAGAAAAAATGGAGAATAAGTGGAGAAAAATGGAGAAAAAAATGGAGAAAAAGTGGAGAAAAAGTGGAGAAAAATTGGAGAAAAAGTGGAGAAAAAGTGGAGAAAAAGTGGAGAAAAAAATGGAGAAAAAGTGGAGAAAAAATGGAGAAAAAGTGGAGAATAAGTGGAGAAAAAATGGAGAATAAGTTGAGAAAAAGTGGAGAAAAAGTGGAGAAAAAGTGGAGAAAAAGTGGAGAATAAGTGTAGTAAAAGTGGAGAAAAAGTGGAGAATAAGTGGAGAAAAAATGGAGAATAAGTGGAGAAAAAATGGAGAAAAAAATGGAGAAAAAGTGGAGAAAAAGTGGAAAAAAAGTGGAGAAAAAATGGAGAAAAAGTGGAGAAAAAATGGAGAAAAAGTGGAGAAAAAGTGGAGAAAAAAATGGAGAAAAAGTGGAGAAAAAATGGAGAAAAAAATGGAGAAAAAGTGGAGAAAAAGTGGAGAAAAAGTGGAGAAAAAGTGGAGAAAAAGTGGAGAAAAAAATGGAGAAAAAGTGGAGAAAAAATGGAGAAAAAGTGGAGAAAAAGTAGAGAAAAAGTGGAGAAAAAGTGGAGAAAAAATGGAGAAAAAGTGGAGAAAAAGTGGAGAAAAAGTGGAGAATAAGTGGAGAAAAAGTGGAGAAAAAGTGGAGAATAAGTGGAGAAAAAATGGAGAATAAGTGGAGAAAAAATGGAGAAAAAAATAGAGAAAAAGTGGAGAAAAAGTGGAGAATAAGTGGAGAAAAAAATGGAGAATAAGTGGAGATAAAAAGGAGAAAAAAATGGAGAAAAAGTGGAGAAAAAGTGGAGAAAAAGTGGAGAAAAAGTGGAGAAAAGTGGAGTAAAAGTGGAGAAAAAGTGGAGAAAAAAATGGAGAAAAAGTGGAGAAAAAAATGTAGAAAAAGTGGAGAAAAAGTGGAGAAAAAAATGGAGAAAAAGTGGACAAAAAGTGGAGAAAAAAATGGAGAAAAACAGGAGAAAAAGTGGAGAAAAAGTGGAGAAAAAGTGGAGAAAAAGTGGAGAAAAAGTGGAGAATAAGTGGAGAAAAAATGGAGAATAAGTGGAGAAAAATATGGAGAAAAAGTGGAGAAAAAGTGGAGAAAAAGTGGAGAAAAAGTGGAGAAAAAAATGGAGAAAAAGTGGAGAAAAAATGGAGAATAAGTGGAGAAAAAAATGGAGAAAAAGTGGAGAAAAAGTGGAGAAAAAGTGGAGAAAAAAATAGAGAAAAAATGGAGAAAAAGTGGAGAAAAAGTGGAGAAAAAATGGAGAAAAAGTGGAGAAAAAGTGGAGAAAAAGTGGAGAAAAAATGGAGAATAAGTGGAGAAAAAATGGAGAAAGAAATGGAGAAAAAGTGGAGAAAAAGTGGAGAAAAAGTGGAGAAAAATTGGAGAAAAATTGGAGAAAAAGTGGAGAAAAAGTGGAGAAAAAAATGGAGAAAAAGTGGAGAAAAATGGAGAAAAAGTGGAGAAAAAGTGGAGAAAAAGTGGAGAAAAATTGGAGAAAAAGTGGAGAAAAAGTGGAGAAAAAATGGAGAAAAAGTGGAGAAAAAGTGGAGAAAAAGTGGAGAAAAAGTGGAGAAAAAGTGGAGAAAAAGTGGAGAATAAGTGGAGAAAAAATGGAGAATAAGTGGAGAAAAAGTGGAGAAAAAGTGGAGAAAAAGTGGAGAAAAAAATAGAGAAAAAATGGAGAAAAAGTGGAGAAAAAGTGGAGAAAAAATGGAGAAAAAGTGGAGAAAAAGTGGAGAAAAAGTGGAGAAAAAATGGAGAATAAGTGGAGAAAAAATGGAGAAAAAAATGGAGAAAAAGTGGAGAAAAAGTGGAGAAAAATTGGAGAAAAAGTGGAGAAAAAGTGGAGAAAAAGTGGAGAAAAAATGGAGAAAAAGTGGAGAAAAAATGGAGAAAAAGTGGAGAATAAGTGGAGAAAAAATGGAGAATAAGTTGAGAAAAAGTGGAGAAAAAGTGGAGAAAAAGTGGAGAAAAAGTGGAGAATAAGTGTAGTAAAAGTGGAGAAAAAGTGGAGAAAAAGTGGAGAAAAAATGGAGAATAAGTGGAGAAAAAATGGAGAAAAAAATGGAGAAAAAGTGGAGAAAAAGTGGAAAAAAAGTGGAGAAAAAAATGGAGAAAAAGTGGAGAAAAAATGGAGAAAAAGTGGAGAAAAAGTGGAGAAAAAAATGGAGAAAAAGTGGAGAAAAAGTAGAGAAAAAGTGGAGAAAAAGTGGAGAAAAAGTGGAGAAAAAGTGGAGAAAAAGTGGAGAAAAAAATGGAGAAAAAGTGGAGAGAAAGTGGAGAAAAAATGGAGAAAAGTGGAGAAAAAATGGAGAAAAAGTGGAGAAAAGTAGAGAAAAAGTGGAGAATAAGTGGAGAAAAAATGGAGAATAAGTGGAGAAAAAATGGAGAAAAAGTGGAGAAAAGTGGAGAAAAAAAATGGAGAAAAAGTGGAGAAAAAGTAGAGAAAAAGTGGAGAAAAAGTGGAGAAAAAATAGAGAAAAAGTGGAGAAAAAGTGGAGAAAAAGTGGAGAATAAGTGGAGAAAAAGTGGAGAAAAAGTGGAGAATAAGTGGAGAAAAAATGGAGAATAAGTGGAGAAAAAATGGAGAAAAAAATAGAGAAAAAGTGGAGAAAAAGTGGAGAATAAGTGGAGAAAAAAATGGAGAATAAGTGGAGATAAAAAGGAGAAAAAAATGGAGAAAAAGTGGAGAAAAAGTGGAGAAAAAGTGGAGAAAAAGTGGAGTAAAAGTGGAGAAAAAGTGGAGAAAAAAATGGAGAAAAAGTGGAGAAAAAAATGTAGAAAAAGTGGAGAAAAAGTGGAGAAAAAAATGGAGAAAAAGTGGACAAAAAGTGGAGAAAAAAATGGAGAAAAACAGGAGAAAAAGTGGAGAAAAAGTGGAGAAAAAGTGGAGAAAAAGTGGAGAAAAAGTGGAGAATAAGTGGAGAAAAAAATGGAGAAAAGTGGAGAAAAAGTGGAGAAAAAGTGGAGAAAAAGTGGAGAAAAAAATAGAGAAAAAATGGAGAAAAAGTGGAGAAAAAGTGGAGAAAAAATGGAGAAAAAGTGGAGAAAAAGTGGAGAAAAAGTGGAGAAAAAATGGAGAATAAGTGGAGAAAAAATGGAGAAAGAAATGGAGAAAAAGTGGAGAAAAAGTGGAGAAAAAGTGGAGAAAAATTGTAGAAAAAGTGGAGAAAAAGTGGAGAAAAAGTGGAGAAAAAAATGGAGAAAAAGTGGAGAAAAAATGGAGAAAAAGTGGAGAAAAAGTGGAGAAAAAGTGGAGAAAAAGTGGAGAAAAAATGGAGAAAAAGTGGAGAAAAAGTGGAGAAAAAGTGGAGAAAAAGTGGAGAAAAAGTGGAGAATAAGTGGAGAAAAAATGGAGAATAAGTGGAGAAAAATATGGAGAAAAAGTGGAGAAAAAGTGGAGAAAAAGTGGAGAAAAAGTGGAGAAAAAAATGAAGAAAAAGTGGAGAAAAAGTGAAGAAAAAATGGAGAATAAGTGGAGAAAAAAATGGAGAAAAGTGGAGAAAAAGTGGAGAAAAAGTGGAGAAAAAAATAGAGAAAAAATGGAGAAAAAGTGGAGAAAAAGTGGAGAAAAAATGGAGAAAAAGTGGAGAAAAAGTGGAGAAAAAGTGGAGAAAAAATGGAGAATAAGTGGAGAAAAAATGGAGAAAAAGTGGAGAAAAAATGGAGAATAAGTGGAGAAAAAATGGAGAAAAAAATGGAGAAAAAGTGGAGAAAAAGTGGAGAAAAATTGGAGAAAAAGTGGAGAAAAAGTGGAGAAAAAGTGGAGAAAAAAATGGAGAAAAAGTGGAGAAAAAATGAAGAAAAAGTGGAGAATAAGTGGAGAAAAAATGGAGAATAAGTTGAGAAAAAGTGGAGAAAAAGTGGAGAAAAAGTGGAGAAAAAGTGGAGAATAAGTGTAGTAAAAGTGGAGAAAAAGTGGAGAATAAGTGGAGAAAAAATGGAGAATAAGTGGAGAAAAAGTGGAGAAAAAAATGGAGAAAAAGTGGAGAAAAAGTGGAAAAAAAGTGGAGAAAAAAATGGAGAAAAAGTGGAGAAAAAATGGAGAAAAAGTGGAGAAAAAGTGGAGAAAAAAATGGAGAAAAAGTGGAGAAAAAATGGAGAAAAAAATGGAGAAAAAGTGGAGAAAAAGTGGAGAAAAAGTGGAGAAAAAGTGGAGAAAAAGTGGAGAAAAAAATGGAGAAAAAGTGGAGAAAAAATGGAGAAAAAGTGGAGAAAAAGTAGAGAAAAAGTGGAGAAAAAGTGGAGAAAAAATGGAGAAAAAGTGGAGAAAAAGTGGAGAAAAAGTGGAGAATAAGTGGAGAAAAAGTGGAGAAAAAGTGGAGAATAAGTGGAGAAAAAATGGAGAATAAGTGGAGAAAAAATGGAGAAAAAAATAGAGAAAAAGTGGAGAAAAAGTGGAGAATAAGTGGAGAAAAAAATGGAGAATAAGTGGAGATAAAAAGGAGAAAAAAATGGAGAAAAAGTGGAGAAAAAGTGGAGAAAAAGTGGAGAAAAAGTGGAGTAAAAGTGGAGAAAAAGTGGAGAAAAAATGAAGAAAAAGTGGAGAAAAAAATGTAGAAAAAGTGGAGAAAAAAATGGAGAAAAAGTGGACAAAAAGTGGAGAAAAAAATGGAGAAAAACAGGAGAAAAAGTGGAGAAAAAGTGGAGAAAAAGTGGAGAAAAAGTGGAGAAAAAGTGGAGAATAAGTGGAGAAAAAATGGAGAATAAGTGGAGAAAAATATGGAGAAAAAGTGGAGAAAAAGTGGAGAAAAAGTGGAGAAAAAGTGGAGAAAAAATGGAGAAAAAGTGGAGAAAAAGTGGAGAAAAAATGGAGAATAAGTGGAGAAAAAAATGGAGAAAAAGTGGAGAAAAAGTGGAGAAAAAGTGGAGAAAAAATAGAGAAAAAATGGAGAAAAAGTGGAGAAAAAGTGGAGAAAAAATGGAGAAAAAGTGGAGAAAAAGTGGAGAAAAAGTGGAGAAAAAATGGAGAATAAGTGGAGAAAAAATGGAGAAAGAAATGGAGAAAGAGTGGAGAAAAAGTGGAGAAAAAGTGGAGAAAAATTGGAGAAAAATTGGAGAAAAAGTGGAGAAAAAGTGGAGAAAAAAATGGAGAAAAAGTGGAGAAAAAATGGAGAAAAAGTGGAGAAAAAGTGGAGAAAAAGTGGAGAAAAATTGGAGAAAAAGTGGAGAAAAAGTGGAGAAAAAATGGAGAAAAAGTGGAGAAAAAGTGGAGAAAAAGTGGAGAAAAAGTGGAGAAAAAGTGGAGAAAAAGTGGAGAAAAAGTGGAGAAAAAATAGAGAAAAAATGGAGAAAAAGTGGAGAAAAAGTGGAGAAAAAATGGAGAAAAAGTGGAGAAAAAGTGGAGAAAAAGTGGAGAAAAAAATGGAGAATAAGTGGAGAAAAAATGGAGAAAAATGGAGAAAAAGTGGAGAAAAAGTGGAGAAAAAATTGGAGAAAAAGTGGAGAAAAAGTGGAGAAAAAGTGGAGAAAAAAATGGAGAAAAAGTGGAGAAAAAATGGAGAAAAAGTGGAGAATAAGTGG
>NW_027445269.1:0-63916 GCF_048569485.1 Anomaloglossus baeobatrachus
TCCAAATCCATTTTAAAGCCATTTTTAAGGCATTTCGCGCATACATGAAATGAACACATTTTTCTCCAAAACTCATAACAGATGCAAGCTTGTCCTGTTTGGTGGAGATGATATTTAATAAAATAAGTAGAAATCCACTAAAAGTTTTGTTTGGTTATCTTGCAATCCCGAGATAATCGTCTCCATGCTCCAAATCCATTTTAAAGCCATTTTTAAGGCATTTCGCGCATACATGAAATGAACACATTTTTCTCCAAAACTATAACAGATGCAAGCTTGTCCTGTTTGGTGGAGATGATATTTAATAAAATAAGTAGAAATCCACTAAAAGTTTTGTTTGGTTATCTTGCAATCCCGAGATAATCGTCTCCATGCTCCAAATCCATTTTAAAGCCATTTTTAAGGCATTTCGCGCATACATGAAATGAACACATTTTTCTCCAAAACTATAACAGATGCAAGCTTGTCCTGTTTGGTGGAGATGATATTTAATAAAATAAGTAGAAATCCACTAAAAGTTTTGTTTGGTTATCTTGCAATCCCGAGATAATCGTCTCCATGCTCCAAATCCATTTTAAAGCCATTTTTAAGGCATTTCGCGCATACATGAAATGAACACATTTTTCTCCAAAACTATAACAGATGCAAGCTTGTCCTGTTTGGTGGAGATGATATTTAATAAAATAAGTAGAAATCCACTAAAAGTTTTGTTTGGTTATCTTGCAATCCCGAGATAATCGTCTCCATGCTCCAAATCCATTTTAAAGCCATTTTTAAGGCATTTCGCGCATACATGAAATGAACACATTTTTCTCCAAAACTATAACAGATGCAAGCTTGTCCTGTTTGGTGGAGATGATATTTAATAAAATAAGTAGAAATCCACTAAAAGTTTTGTTTGGTTATCTTGCAATCCCGAGATAATCGTCTCCATGCTCCAAATCCATTTTAAAGCCATTTTTAAGGCATTTCGCGCATACATGAAATGAACACATTTTTCTCCAAAACTATAACAGATGCAAGCTTGTCCTGTTTGGTGGAGATGATATTTAATAAAATAAGTAGAAATCCACTAAAAGTTTTGTTTGGTTATCTTGCAATCCCGAGATAATCGTCTCCATGCTCCAAATCCATTTTAAAGCCATTTTTAAGGCATTTCGCGCATACATGAAATGAACACATTTTTCTCCAAAACTATAACAGATGCAAGCTTGTCCTGTTTGGTGGAGATGATATTTAATAAAATAAGTAGAAATCCACTAAAAGTTTTGTTTGGTTATCTTGCAATCCCGAGATAATCGTCTCCATGCTCCAAATCCATTTTAAAGCCATTTTTAAGGCATTTCGCGCATACATGAAATGAACACATTTTTCTCCAAAACTATAACAGATGCAAGCTTGTCCTGTTTGGTGGAGATGATATTTAATAAAATAAGTAGAAATCCACTAAAAGTTTTGTTTGGTTATCTTGCAATCCCGAGATAATCGTCTCCATGCTCCAAATCCATTTTAAAGCCATTTTTAAGGCATTTCGCGCATACATGAAATGAACACATTTTTCTCCAAAACTATAACAGATGCAAGCTTGTCCTGTTTGGTGGAGATGATATTTAATAAAATAAGTAGAAATCCACTAAAAGTTTTGTTTGGTTATCTTGCAATCCCGAGATAATCGTCTCCATGCTCCAAATCCATTTTAAAGCCATTTTTAAGGCATTTCGCGCATACATGAAATGAACACATTTTTCTCCAAAACTATAACAGATGCAAGCTTGTCCTGTTTGGTGGAGATGATATTTAATAAAATAAGTAGAAATCCACTAAAAGTTTTGTTTGGTTATCTTGCAATCCCGAGATAATCGTCTCCATGCTCCAAATCCATTTTAAAGCCATTTTTAAGGCATTTCGCGCATACATGAAATGAACACATTTTTCTCCAAAACTATAACAGATGCAAGCTTGTCCTGTTTGGTGGAGATGATATTTAATAAAATAAGTAGAAATCCACTAAAAGTTTTGTTTGGTTATCTTGCAATCCCGAGATAATCGTCTCCATGCTCCAAATCCATTTTAAAGCCATTTTTAAGGCATTTCGCGCATACATGAAATGAACACATTTTTCTCCAAAACTATAACAGATGCAAGCTTGTCCTGTTTGGTGGAGATGATATTTAATAAAATAAGTAGAAATCCACTAAAAGTTTTGTTTGGTTATCTTGCAATCCCGAGATAATCGTCTCCATGCTCCAAATCCATTTTAAAGCCATTTTTAAGGCATTTCGCGCATACATGAAATGAACACATTTTTCTCCAAAACTATAACAGATGCAAGCTTGTCCTGTTTGGTGGAGATGATATTTAATAAAATAAGTAGAAATCCACTAAAAGTTTTGTTTGGTTATCTTGCAATCCCGAGATAATCGTCTCCATGCTCCAAATCCATTTTAAAGCCATTTTTAAGGCATTTCGCGCATACATGAAATGAACACATTTTTCTCCAAAACTATAACAGATGCAAGCTTGTCCTGTTTGGTGGAGATGATATTTAATAAAATAAGTAGAAATCCACTAAAAGTTTTGTTTGGTTATCTTGCAATCCCGAGATAATCGTCTCCATGCTCCAAATCCATTTTAAAGCCATTTTTAAGGCATTTCGCGCATACATGAAATGAACACATTTTTCTCCAAAACTATAACAGATGCAAGCTTGTCCTGTTTGGTGGAGATGATATTTAATAAAATAAGTAGAAATCCACTAAAAGTTTTGTTTGGTTATCTTGCAATCCCGAGATAATCGTCTCCATGCTCCAAATCCATTTTAAAGCCATTTTTAAGGCATTTCGCGCATACATGAAATGAACACATTTTTCTCCAAAACTATAACAGATGCAAGCTTGTCCTGTTTGGTGGAGATGATATTTAATAAAATAAGTAGAAATCCACTAAAAGTTTTGTTTGGTTATCTTGCAATCCCGAGATAATCGTCTCCATGCTCCAAATCCATTTTAAAGCCATTTTTAAGGCATTTCGCGCATACATGAAATGAACACATTTTTCTCCAAAACTATAACAGATGCAAGCTTGTCCTGTTTGGTGGAGATGATATTTAATAAAATAAGTAGAAATCCACTAAAAGTTTTGTTTGGTTATCTTGCAATCCCGAGATAATCGTCTCCATGCTCCAAATCCATTTTAAAGCCATTTTTAAGGCATTTCGCGCATACATGAAATGAACACATTTTTCTCCAAAACTATAACAGATGCAAGCTTGTCCTGTTTGGTGGAGATGATATTTAATAAAATAAGTAGAAATCCACTAAAAGTTTTGTTTGGTTATCTTGCAATCCCGAGATAATCGTCTCCATGCTCCAAATCCATTTTAAAGCCATTTTTAAGGCATTTCGCGCATACATGAAATGAACACATTTTTCTCCAAAACTATAACAGATGCAAGCTTGTCCTGTTTGGTGGAGATGATATTTAATAAAATAAGTAGAAATCCACTAAAAGTTTTGTTTGGTTATCTTGCAATCCCGAGATAATCGTCTCCATGCTCCAAATCCATTTTAAAGCCATTTTTAAGGCATTTCGCGCATACATGAAATGAACACATTTTTCTCCAAAACTATAACAGATGCAAGCTTGTCCTGTTTGGTGGAGATGATATTTAATAAAATAAGTAGAAATCCACTAAAAGTTTTGTTTGGTTATCTTGCAATCCCGAGATAATCGTCTCCATGCTCCAAATCCATTTTAAAGCCATTTTTAAGGCATTTCGCGCATACATGAAATGAACACATTTTTCTCCAAAACTATAACAGATGCAAGCTTGTCCTGTTTGGTGGAGATGATATTTAATAAAATAAGTAGAAATCCACTAAAAGTTTTGTTTGGTTATCTTGCAATCCCGAGATAATCGTCTCCATGCTCCAAATCCATTTTAAAGCCATTTTTAAGGCATTTCGCGCATACATGAAATGAACACATTTTTCTCCAAAACTATAACAGATGCAAGCTTGTCCTGTTTGGTGGAGATGATATTTAATAAAATAAGTAGAAATCCACTAAAAGTTTTGTTTGGTTATCTTGCAATCCCGAGATAATCGTCTCCATGCTCCAAATCCATTTTAAAGCCATTTTTAAGGCATTTCGCGCATACATGAAATGAACACATTTTTCTCCAAAACTATAACAGATGCAAGCTTGTCCTGTTTGGTGGAGATGATATTTAATAAAATAAGTAGAAATCCACTAAAAGTTTTGTTTGGTTATCTTGCAATCCCGAGATAATCGTCTCCATGCTCCAAATCCATTTTAAAGCCATTTTTAAGGCATTTCGCGCATACATGAAATGAACACATTTTTCTCCAAAACTATAACAGATGCAAGCTTGTCCTGTTTGGTGGAGATGATATTTAATAAAATAAGTAGAAATCCACTAAAAGTTTTGTTTGGTTATCTTGCAATCCCGAGATAATCGTCTCCATGCTCCAAATCCATTTTAAAGCCATTTTTAAGGCATTTCGCGCATACATGAAATGAACACATTTTTCTCCAAAACTATAACAGATGCAAGCTTGTCCTGTTTGGTGGAGATGATATTTAATAAAATAAGTAGAAATCCACTAAAAGTTTTGTTTGGTTATCTTGCAATCCCGAGATAATCGTCTCCATGCTCCAAATCCATTTTAAAGCCATTTTTAAGGCATTTCGCGCATACATGAAATGAACACATTTTTCTCCAAAACTATAACAGATGCAAGCTTGTCCTGTTTGGTGGAGATGATATTTAATAAAATAAGTAGAAATCCACTAAAAGTTTTGTTTGGTTATCTTGCAATCCCGAGATAATCGTCTCCATGCTCCAAATCCATTTTAAAGCCATTTTTAAGGCATTTCGCGCATACATGAAATGAACACATTTTTCTCCAAAACTATAACAGATGCAAGCTTGTCCTGTTTGGTGGAGATGATATTTAATAAAATAAGTAGAAATCCACTAAAAGTTTTGTTTGGTTATCTTGCAATCCCGAGATAATCGTCTCCATGCTCCAAATCCATTTTAAAGCCATTTTTAAGGCATTTCGCGCATACATGAAATGAACACATTTTTCTCCAAAACTATAACAGATGCAAGCTTGTCCTGTTTGGTGGAGATGATATTTAATAAAATAAGTAGAAATCCACTAAAAGTTTTGTTTGGTTATCTTGCAATCCCGAGATAATCGTCTCCATGCTCCAAATCCATTTTAAAGCCATTTTTAAGGCATTTCGCGCATACATGAAATGAACACATTTTTCTCCAAAACTATAACAGATGCAAGCTTGTCCTGTTTGGTGGAGATGATATTTAATAAAATAAGTAGAAATCCACTAAAAGTTTTGTTTGGTTATCTTGCAATCCCGAGATAATCGTCTCCATGCTCCAAATCCATTTTAAAGCCATTTTTAAGGCATTTCGCGCATACATGAAATGAACACATTTTTCTCCAAAACTATAACAGATGCAAGCTTGTCCTGTTTGGTGGAGATGATATTTAATAAAATAAGTAGAAATCCACTAAAAGTTTTGTTTGGTTATCTTGCAATCCCGAGATAATCGTCTCCATGCTCCAAATCCATTTTAAAGCCATTTTTAAGGCATTTCGCGCATACATGAAATGAACACATTTTTCTCCAAAACTATAACAGATGCAAGCTTGTCCTGTTTGGTGGAGATGATATTTAATAAAATAAGTAGAAATCCACTAAAAGTTTTGTTTGGTTATCTTGCAATCCCGAGATAATCGTCTCCATGCTCCAAATCCATTTTAAAGCCATTTTTAAGGCATTTCGCGCATACATGAAATGAACACATTTTTCTCCAAAACTATAACAGATGCAAGCTTGTCCTGTTTGGTGGAGATGATATTTAATAAAATAAGTAGAAATCCACTAAAAGTTTTGTTTGGTTATCTTGCAATCCCGAGATAATCGTCTCCATGCTCCAAATCCATTTTAAAGCCATTTTTAAGGCATTTCGCGCATACATGAAATGAACACATTTTTCTCCAAAACTATAACAGATGCAAGCTTGTCCTGTTTGGTGGAGATGATATTTAATAAAATAAGTAGAAATCCACTAAAAGTTTTGTTTGGTTATCTTGCAATCCCGAGATAATCGTCTCCATGCTCCAAATCCATTTTAAAGCCATTTTTAAGGCATTTCGCGCATACATGAAATGAACACATTTTTCTCCAAAACTATAACAGATGCAAGCTTGTCCTGTTTGGTGGAGATGATATTTAATAAAATAAGTAGAAATCCACTAAAAGTTTTGTTTGGTTATCTTGCAATCCCGAGATAATCGTCTCCATGCTCCAAATCCATTTTAAAGCCATTTTTAAGGCATTTCGCGCATACATGAAATGAACACATTTTTCTCCAAAACTATAACAGATGCAAGCTTGTCCTGTTTGGTGGAGATGATATTTAATAAAATAAGTAGAAATCCACTAAAAGTTTTGTTTGGTTATCTTGCAATCCCGAGATAATCGTCTCCATGCTCCAAATCCATTTTAAAGCCATTTTTAAGGCATTTCGCGCATACATGAAATGAACACATTTTTCTCCAAAACTATAACAGATGCAAGCTTGTCCTGTTTGGTGGAGATGATATTTAATAAAATAAGTAGAAATCCACTAAAAGTTTTGTTTGGTTATCTTGCAATCCCGAGATAATCGTCTCCATGCTCCAAATCCATTTTAAAGCCATTTTTAAGGCATTTCGCGCATACATGAAATGAACACATTTTTCTCCAAAACTATAACAGATGCAAGCTTGTCCTGTTTGGTGGAGATGATATTTAATAAAATAAGTAGAAATCCACTAAAAGTTTTGTTTGGTTATCTTGCAATCCCGAGATAATCGTCTCCATGCTCCAAATCCATTTTAAAGCCATTTTTAAGGCATTTCGCGCATACATGAAATGAACACATTTTTCTCCAAAACTATAACAGATGCAAGCTTGTCCTGTTTGGTGGAGATGATATTTAATAAAATAAGTAGAAATCCACTAAAAGTTTTGTTTGGTTATCTTGCAATCCCGAGATAATCGTCTCCATGCTCCAAATCCATTTTAAAGCCATTTTTAAGGCATTTCGCGCATACATGAAATGAACACATTTTTCTCCAAAACTATAACAGATGCAAGCTTGTCCTGTTTGGTGGAGATGATATTTAATAAAATAAGTAGAAATCCACTAAAAGTTTTGTTTGGTTATCTTGCAATCCCGAGATAATCGTCTCCATGCTCCAAATCCATTTTAAAGCCATTTTTAAGGCATTTCGCGCATACATGAAATGAACACATTTTTCTCCAAAACTATAACAGATGCAAGCTTGTCCTGTTTGGTGGAGATGATATTTAATAAAATAAGTAGAAATCCACTAAAAGTTTTGTTTGGTTATCTTGCAATCCCGAGATAATCGTCTCCATGCTCCAAATCCATTTTAAAGCCATTTTTAAGGCATTTCGCGCATACATGAAATGAACACATTTTTCTCCAAAACTATAACAGATGCAAGCTTGTCCTGTTTGGTGGAGATGATATTTAATAAAATAAGTAGAAATCCACTAAAAGTTTTGTTTGGTTATCTTGCAATCCCGAGATAATCGTCTCCATGCTCCAAATCCATTTTAAAGCCATTTTTAAGGCATTTCGCGCATACATGAAATGAACACATTTTTCTCCAAAACTATAACAGATGCAAGCTTGTCCTGTTTGGTGGAGATGATATTTAATAAAATAAGTAGAAATCCACTAAAAGTTTTGTTTGGTTATCTTGCAATCCCGAGATAATCGTCTCCATGCTCCAAATCCATTTTAAAGCCATTTTTAAGGCATTTCGCGCATACATGAAATGAACACATTTTTCTCCAAAACTATAACAGATGCAAGCTTGTCCTGTTTGGTGGAGATGATATTTAATAAAATAAGTAGAAATCCACTAAAAGTTTTGTTTGGTTATCTTGCAATCCCGAGATAATCGTCTCCATGCTCCAAATCCATTTTAAAGCCATTTTTAAGGCATTTCGCGCATACATGAAATGAACACATTTTTCTCCAAAACTATAACAGATGCAAGCTTGTCCTGTTTGGTGGAGATGATATTTAATAAAATAAGTAGAAATCCACTAAAAGTTTTGTTTGGTTATCTTGCAATCCCGAGATAATCGTCTCCATGCTCCAAATCCATTTTAAAGCCATTTTTAAGGCATTTCGCGCATACATGAAATGAACACATTTTTCTCCAAAACTATAACAGATGCAAGCTTGTCCTGTTTGGTGGAGATGATATTTAATAAAATAAGTAGAAATCCACTAAAAGTTTTGTTTGGTTATCTTGCAATCCCGAGATAATCGTCTCCATGCTCCAAATCCATTTTAAAGCCATTTTTAAGGCATTTCGCGCATACATGAAATGAACACATTTTTCTCCAAAACTATAACAGATGCAAGCTTGTCCTGTTTGGTGGAGATGATATTTAATAAAATAAGTAGAAATCCACTAAAAGTTTTGTTTGGTTATCTTGCAATCCCGAGATAATCGTCTCCATGCTCCAAATCCATTTTAAAGCCATTTTTAAGGCATTTCGCGCATACATGAAATGAACACATTTTTCTCCAAAACTATAACAGATGCAAGCTTGTCCTGTTTGGTGGAGATGATATTTAATAAAATAAGTAGAAATCCACTAAAAGTTTTGTTTGGTTATCTTGCAATCCCGAGATAATCGTCTCCATGCTCCAAATCCATTTTAAAGCCATTTTTAAGGCATTTCGCGCATACATGAAATGAACACATTTTTCTCCAAAACTATAACAGATGCAAGCTTGTCCTGTTTGGTGGAGATGATATTTAATAAAATAAGTAGAAATCCACTAAAAGTTTTGTTTGGTTATCTTGCAATCCCGAGATAATCGTCTCCATGCTCCAAATCCATTTTAAAGCCATTTTTAAGGCATTTCGCGCATACATGAAATGAACACATTTTTCTCCAAAACTATAACAGATGCAAGCTTGTCCTGTTTGGTGGAGATGATATTTAATAAAATAAGTAGAAATCCACTAAAAGTTTTGTTTGGTTATCTTGCAATCCCGAGATAATCGTCTCCATGCTCCAAATCCATTTTAAAGCCATTTTTAAGGCATTTCGCGCATACATGAAATGAACACATTTTTCTCCAAAACTATAACAGATGCAAGCTTGTCCTGTTTGGTGGAGATGATATTTAATAAAATAAGTAGAAATCCACTAAAAGTTTTGTTTGGTTATCTTGCAATCCCGAGATAATCGTCTCCATGCTCCAAATCCATTTTAAAGCCATTTTTAAGGCATTTCGCGCATACATGAAATGAACACATTTTTCTCCAAAACTATAACAGATGCAAGCTTGTCCTGTTTGGTGGAGATGATATTTAATAAAATAAGTAGAAATCCACTAAAAGTTTTGTTTGGTTATCTTGCAATCCCGAGATAATCGTCTCCATGCTCCAAATCCATTTTAAAGCCATTTTTAAGGCATTTCGCGCATACATGAAATGAACACATTTTTCTCCAAAACTATAACAGATGCAAGCTTGTCCTGTTTGGTGGAGATGATATTTAATAAAATAAGTAGAAATCCACTAAAAGTTTTGTTTGGTTATCTTGCAATCCCGAGATAATCGTCTCCATGCTCCAAATCCATTTTAAAGCCATTTTTAAGGCATTTCGCGCATACATGAAATGAACACATTTTTCTCCAAAACTATAACAGATGCAAGCTTGTCCTGTTTGGTGGAGATGATATTTAATAAAATAAGTAGAAATCCACTAAAAGTTTTGTTTGGTTATCTTGCAATCCCGAGATAATCGTCTCCATGCTCCAAATCCATTTTAAAGCCATTTTTAAGGCATTTCGCGCATACATGAAATGAACACATTTTTCTCCAAAACTATAACAGATGCAAGCTTGTCCTGTTTGGTGGAGATGATATTTAATAAAATAAGTAGAAATCCACTAAAAGTTTTGTTTGGTTATCTTGCAATCCCGAGATAATCGTCTCCATGCTCCAAATCCATTTTAAAGCCATTTTTAAGGCATTTCGCGCATACATGAAATGAACACATTTTTCTCCAAAACTATAACAGATGCAAGCTTGTCCTGTTTGGTGGAGATGATATTTAATAAAATAAGTAGAAATCCACTAAAAGTTTTGTTTGGTTATCTTGCAATCCCGAGATAATCGTCTCCATGCTCCAAATCCATTTTAAAGCCATTTTTAAGGCATTTCGCGCATACATGAAATGAACACATTTTTCTCCAAAACTATAACAGATGCAAGCTTGTCCTGTTTGGTGGAGATGATATTTAATAAAATAAGTAGAAATCCACTAAAAGTTTTGTTTGGTTATCTTGCAATCCCGAGATAATCGTCTCCATGCTCCAAATCCATTTTAAAGCCATTTTTAAGGCATTTCGCGCATACATGAAATGAACACATTTTTCTCCAAAACTATAACAGATGCAAGCTTGTCCTGTTTGGTGGAGATGATATTTAATAAAATAAGTAGAAATCCACTAAAAGTTTTGTTTGGTTATCTTGCAATCCCGAGATAATCGTCTCCATGCTCCAAATCCATTTTAAAGCCATTTTTAAGGCATTTCGCGCATACATGAAATGAACACATTTTTCTCCAAAACTATAACAGATGCAAGCTTGTCCTGTTTGGTGGAGATGATATTTAATAAAATAAGTAGAAATCCACTAAAAGTTTTGTTTGGTTATCTTGCAATCCCGAGATAATCGTCTCCATGCTCCAAATCCATTTTAAAGCCATTTTTAAGGCATTTCGCGCATACATGAAATGAACACATTTTTCTCCAAAACTATAACAGATGCAAGCTTGTCCTGTTTGGTGGAGATGATATTTAATAAAATAAGTAGAAATCCACTAAAAGTTTTGTTTGGTTATCTTGCAATCCCGAGATAATCGTCTCCATGCTCCAAATCCATTTTAAAGCCATTTTTAAGGCATTTCGCGCATACATGAAATGAACACATTTTTCTCCAAAACTATAACAGATGCAAGCTTGTCCTGTTTGGTGGAGATGATATTTAATAAAATAAGTAGAAATCCACTAAAAGTTTTGTTTGGTTATCTTGCAATCCCGAGATAATCGTCTCCATGCTCCAAATCCATTTTAAAGCCATTTTTAAGGCATTTCGCGCATACATGAAATGAACACATTTTTCTCCAAAACTATAACAGATGCAAGCTTGTCCTGTTTGGTGGAGATGATATTTAATAAAATAAGTAGAAATCCACTAAAAGTTTTGTTTGGTTATCTTGCAATCCCGAGATAATCGTCTCCATGCTCCAAATCCATTTTAAAGCCATTTTTAAGGCATTTCGCGCATACATGAAATGAACACATTTTTCTCCAAAACTATAACAGATGCAAGCTTGTCCTGTTTGGTGGAGATGATATTTAATAAAATAAGTAGAAATCCACTAAAAGTTTTGTTTGGTTATCTTGCAATCCCGAGATAATCGTCTCCATGCTCCAAATCCATTTTAAAGCCATTTTTAAGGCATTTCGCGCATACATGAAATGAACACATTTTTCTCCAAAACTATAACAGATGCAAGCTTGTCCTGTTTGGTGGAGATGATATTTAATAAAATAAGTAGAAATCCACTAAAAGTTTTGTTTGGTTATCTTGCAATCCCGAGATAATCGTCTCCATGCTCCAAATCCATTTTAAAGCCATTTTTAAGGCATTTCGCGCATACATGAAATGAACACATTTTTCTCCAAAACTATAACAGATGCAAGCTTGTCCTGTTTGGTGGAGATGATATTTAATAAAATAAGTAGAAATCCACTAAAAGTTTTGTTTGGTTATCTTGCAATCCCGAGATAATCGTCTCCATGCTCCAAATCCATTTTAAAGCCATTTTTAAGGCATTTCGCGCATACATGAAATGAACACATTTTTCTCCAAAACTATAACAGATGCAAGCTTGTCCTGTTTGGTGGAGATGATATTTAATAAAATAAGTAGAAATCCACTAAAAGTTTTGTTTGGTTATCTTGCAATCCCGAGATAATCGTCTCCATGCTCCAAATCCATTTTAAAGCCATTTTTAAGGCATTTCGCGCATACATGAAATGAACACATTTTTCTCCAAAACTATAACAGATGCAAGCTTGTCCTGTTTGGTGGAGATGATATTTAATAAAATAAGTAGAAATCCACTAAAAGTTTTGTTTGGTTATCTTGCAATCCCGAGATAATCGTCTCCATGCTCCAAATCCATTTTAAAGCCATTTTTAAGGCATTTCGCGCATACATGAAATGAACACATTTTTCTCCAAAACTATAACAGATGCAAGCTTGTCCTGTTTGGTGGAGATGATATTTAATAAAATAAGTAGAAATCCACTAAAAGTTTTGTTTGGTTATCTTGCAATCCCGAGATAATCGTCTCCATGCTCCAAATCCATTTTAAAGCCATTTTTAAGGCATTTCGCGCATACATGAAATGAACACATTTTTCTCCAAAACTATAACAGATGCAAGCTTGTCCTGTTTGGTGGAGATGATATTTAATAAAATAAGTAGAAATCCACTAAAAGTTTTGTTTGGTTATCTTGCAATCCCGAGATAATCGTCTCCATGCTCCAAATCCATTTTAAAGCCATTTTTAAGGCATTTCGCGCATACATGAAATGAACACATTTTTCTCCAAAACTATAACAGATGCAAGCTTGTCCTGTTTGGTGGAGATGATATTTAATAAAATAAGTAGAAATCCACTAAAAGTTTTGTTTGGTTATCTTGCAATCCCGAGATAATCGTCTCCATGCTCCAAATCCATTTTAAAGCCATTTTTAAGGCATTTCGCGCATACATGAAATGAACACATTTTTCTCCAAAACTATAACAGATGCAAGCTTGTCCTGTTTGGTGGAGATGATATTTAATAAAATAAGTAGAAATCCACTAAAAGTTTTGTTTGGTTATCTTGCAATCCCGAGATAATCGTCTCCATGCTCCAAATCCATTTTAAAGCCATTTTTAAGGCATTTCGCGCATACATGAAATGAACACATTTTTCTCCAAAACTATAACAGATGCAAGCTTGTCCTGTTTGGTGGAGATGATATTTAATAAAATAAGTAGAAATCCACTAAAAGTTTTGTTTGGTTATCTTGCAATCCCGAGATAATCGTCTCCATGCTCCAAATCCATTTTAAAGCCATTTTTAAGGCATTTCGCGCATACATGAAATGAACACATTTTTCTCCAAAACTATAACAGATGCAAGCTTGTCCTGTTTGGTGGAGATGATATTTAATAAAATAAGTAGAAATCCACTAAAAGTTTTGTTTGGTTATCTTGCAATCCCGAGATAATCGTCTCCATGCTCCAAATCCATTTTAAAGCCATTTTTAAGGCATTTCGCGCATACATGAAATGAACACATTTTTCTCCAAAACTATAACAGATGCAAGCTTGTCCTGTTTGGTGGAGATGATATTTAATAAAATAAGTAGAAATCCACTAAAAGTTTTGTTTGGTTATCTTGCAATCCCGAGATAATCGTCTCCATGCTCCAAATCCATTTTAAAGCCATTTTTAAGGCATTTCGCGCATACATGAAATGAACACATTTTTCTCCAAAACTATAACAGATGCAAGCTTGTCCTGTTTGGTGGAGATGATATTTAATAAAATAAGTAGAAATCCACTAAAAGTTTTGTTTGGTTATCTTGCAATCCCGAGATAATCGTCTCCATGCTCCAAATCCATTTTAAAGCCATTTTTAAGGCATTTCGCGCATACATGAAATGAACACATTTTTCTCCAAAACTATAACAGATGCAAGCTTGTCCTGTTTGGTGGAGATGATATTTAATAAAATAAGTAGAAATCCACTAAAAGTTTTGTTTGGTTATCTTGCAATCCCGAGATAATCGTCTCCATGCTCCAAATCCATTTTAAAGCCATTTTTAAGGCATTTCGCGCATACATGAAATGAACACATTTTTCTCCAAAACTATAACAGATGCAAGCTTGTCCTGTTTGGTGGAGATGATATTTAATAAAATAAGTAGAAATCCACTAAAAGTTTTGTTTGGTTATCTTGCAATCCCGAGATAATCGTCTCCATGCTCCAAATCCATTTTAAAGCCATTTTTAAGGCATTTCGCGCATACATGAAATGAACACATTTTTCTCCAAAACTATAACAGATGCAAGCTTGTCCTGTTTGGTGGAGATGATATTTAATAAAATAAGTAGAAATCCACTAAAAGTTTTGTTTGGTTATCTTGCAATCCCGAGATAATCGTCTCCATGCTCCAAATCCATTTTAAAGCCATTTTTAAGGCATTTCGCGCATACATGAAATGAACACATTTTTCTCCAAAACTATAACAGATGCAAGCTTGTCCTGTTTGGTGGAGATGATATTTAATAAAATAAGTAGAAATCCACTAAAAGTTTTGTTTGGTTATCTTGCAATCCCGAGATAATCGTCTCCATGCTCCAAATCCATTTTAAAGCCATTTTTAAGGCATTTCGCGCATACATGAAATGAACACATTTTTCTCCAAAACTATAACAGATGCAAGCTTGTCCTGTTTGGTGGAGATGATATTTAATAAAATAAGTAGAAATCCACTAAAAGTTTTGTTTGGTTATCTTGCAATCCCGAGATAATCGTCTCCATGCTCCAAATCCATTTTAAAGCCATTTTTAAGGCATTTCGCGCATACATGAAATGAACACATTTTTCTCCAAAACTATAACAGATGCAAGCTTGTCCTGTTTGGTGGAGATGATATTTAATAAAATAAGTAGAAATCCACTAAAAGTTTTGTTTGGTTATCTTGCAATCCCGAGATAATCGTCTCCATGCTCCAAATCCATTTTAAAGCCATTTTTAAGGCATTTCGCGCATACATCAAATGAACACATTTTTCTCCAAAACTATAACAGATGCAAGCTTGTCCTGTTTGGTGGAGATGATATTTAATAAAATAAGTAGAAATCCACTAAAAGTTTTGTTTGGTTATCTTGCAATCCCGAGATAATCGTCTCCATGCTCCAAATCCATTTTAAAGCCATTTTTAAGGCATTTCGCGCATACATAAAATGAACACATTTTTCTCCAAAACTATAACAGATGCAAGCTTGTCCTGTTTAGTGGAGATGATATTTAATAAAATAAGTATGCGCGAAATGCCTTAAAAATGGCTTTAAAATGGATTTGGAGCATGGAGACGATTATCTCGGGATTGCAAGATAACCAAACAAAACTTTTAGTGGATTTCTACTTATTTTATTAAATATCATCTCCACCAAACAGGACAAGCTTGCATCTGTTATAGTTTTGGAGAAAAATGTGTTCATTTCATGTATGCGCGAAATGCCTTAAAAATGGCTTTAAAATGGATTTGGAGCATGGAGACGATTATCTCGGGATTGCAAGATAACCAAACAAAACTTTTAGTGGATTTCTACTTATTTTATTAAATATCATGTCCACCAAACAGGACAAGCTTGCATCTGTTATAGTTTTGGAGAAAAATGTGTTCATTTCATGTATGCGCGAAATGCCTTAAAAATGGCTTTAAAATGGATTTGGAGCATGGAGACGATTATCTCGGGATTGCAAGATAACCAAACAAAACTTTTAGTGGATTTCTACTTATTTTATTAAATATCATCTCCACCAAACAGGACAAGCTTGCATCTGTTATAGTTTTGGAGAAAAATGTGTTCATTTCATGTATGCGCGAAATGCCTTAAAAATGGCTTTAAAATGGATTTGGAGCATGGAGACGATTATCTCGGGATTGCAAGATAACCAAACAAAACTTTTAGTGGATTTCTACTTATTTTATTAAATATCATCTCCACCAAACAGGACAAGCTTGCATCTGTTATAGTTTTGGAGAAAAATGTGTTCATTTCATGTATGCGCGAAATGCCTTAAAAATGGCTTTAAAATAGATTTGGAGCATGGAGACGATTATCTCGGGATTGCAAGATAACCAAACAAAACTTTTAGTGGATTTCTACTTATTTTATTAAATATCGTCTCCACCAAATAGGACAAGCTTGCATCTGTTATAGTTTTGGAGAAAAATGTGTTCATTTCATGTATGCGCGAAATGCCTTAAAAATGGCTTTAAAATGGATTTGGAGCATGGAGACGATTATCTCGGGATTGCAAGATAACCAAACAAAACTTTTAGTGGATTTCTACTTATTTTATTAAATATCATCTCCACCAAACAGGACAAGCTTGCATCTGTTATAGTTTTGGAGAAAAATGTGTTCATTTCATGTATGCGCGAAATGCCTTAAAAATGGCTTTAAAATGGATTTGGAGCATGGAGACGATTATCTCGGGATTGCAAGATAACCAAACAAAACTTTTAGTGGATTTCTACTTATTTTATTAAATATCATCTCCACCAAACAGGACAAGCTTGCATCTGTTATAGTTTTGGAGAAAAATGTGTTCATTTCATGTATGCGCGAAATGCCTTAAAAATGGCTTTAAAATTGATTTGGAGCATGGAGACGATTATCTCGGGATTGCAAGATAACCAAACAAAACTTTTAGTGGATTTCTACTTATTTTATTAAATATCATCTCCACCAAACAGGACAAGCTTGCATCTGTTATAGTTTTGGAGAAAAATGTGTTCATTTCATGTATGCGCGAAATGCCTTAAAAATGGCTTTAAAATGGATTTGGAGCATGGAGACGATTATCTCGGGATTGCAAGATAACCAAACAAAACTTTTAGTGGATTTCTACTTATTTTATTAAATATTATCTCCACCAAACAGGACAAGCTTGCATCTGTTATAGTTTTGGAGAAAAATGTGTTCATTTCATGTATGCGCGAAATGCCTTAAAAATGGCTTTAAAATGGATTTGGAGCATGGAGACGATTATCTCGGGATTGCAAGATAACCAAACAAAACTTTTAGTGGATTTCTACTTATTTTATTAAATATCATCTCCACCAAACAGGACAAGCTTGCATCTGTTATAGTTTTGGAGAAAAATGTGTTCATTTCATGTATGCGCGAAATGCCTTAAAAATGGCTTTAAAATAGATTTGGAGCATGGAGACGATTATCTCGGGATTGCAAGATAACCAAACAAAACTTTTAGTGGATTTCTACTTATTTTATTAAATATCATCTCCACCAAACAGGACAAGCTTGCATCTGTTATAGTTTTGGAGAAAAATGTGTTCATTTCATGTATGCGCGAAATGCCTTAAAAATGGCTTTAAAATGGATTTGGAGCATGGAGACGATTATCTCGGGATTGCAAGATAACCAAACAAAACTTTTAGTGGATTTCTACTTATTTTATTAAATATCATCTCCACCAAACAGGACAAGCTTGCATCTGTTATAGTTTTGGAGAAAAATGTGTTCATTTCATGTATGCGCGAAATGCCTTAAAAATGGCTTTAAAATGGATTTGGAGCATGGAGACGATTATCTCGGGATTGCAAGATAACCAAACAAAACTTTTAGTGGATTTCTACTTATTTTATTAAATATCATCTCCACCAAACAGGACAAGCTTGCATCTGTTATAGTTTTGGAGAAAAATGTGTTCATTTCATGTATGCGCGAAATGCCTTAAAAATGGCTTTAAAATGGATTTGGAGCATGGAGACGATTATCTCGGGATTGCAAGATAACCAAACAAAACTTTTAGTGGATTTCTACTTATTTTATTAAATATCATCTCCACCAAACAGGACAAGCTTGCATCTGTTATAGTTTTGGAGAAAAATGTGTTCATTTCATGTATGCGCGAAATGCCTTAAAAATGGCTTTAAAATGGATTTGGAGCATGGAGACGATTATCTCGGGATTGCAAGATAACCAAACAAAACTTTTAGTGGATTTCTACTTATTTTATTAAATATCATCTCCACCAAACAGGACAAGCTTGCATCTGTTATAGTTTTGGAGAAAAATGTGTTCATTTCATGTATGCGCGAAATGCCTTAAAAATGGCTTTAAAATGGATTTGGAGCATGGAGACGATTATCTCGGGATTGCAAGATAACCAAACAAAACTTTTAGTGGATTTCTACTTATTTTATTAAATATCATCTCCACCAAACAGGACAAGCTTGCATCTGTTATAGTTTTGGAGAAAAATGTGTTCATTTCATGTATGCGCGAAATGCCTTAAAAATGGCTTTAAAATGGATTTGGAGCATGGAGACGATTATCTCGGGATTGCAAGATAACCAAACAAAACTTTTAGTGGATTTCTACTTATTTTATTAAATATCATCTCCACCAAACAGGACAAGCTTGCATCTGTTATAGTTTTGGAGAAAAATGTGTTCATTTCATGTATGCGCGAAATGCCTTAAAAATGGCTTTAAAATGGATTTGGAGCATGGAGACGATTATCTCGGGATTGCAAGATAACCAAACAAAACTTTTAGTGGATTTCTACTTATTTTATTAAATATCATCTCCACCAAACAGGACAAGCTTGCATCTGTTATAGTTTTGGAGAAAAATGTGTTCATTTCATGTATGCGCGAAATGCCTTAAAAATGGCTTTAAAATGGATTTGGAGCATGGAGACGATTATCTCGGGATTGCAAGATAACCAAACAAAACTTTTAGTGGATTTCTACTTATTTTATTAAATATCATCTCCACCAAACAGGACAAGCTTGCATCTGTTATAGTTTTGGAGAAAAATGTGTTCATTTCATGTATGCGCGAAATGCCTTAAAAATGGCTTTAAAATGGATTTGGAGCATGGAGACGATTATCTCGGGATTGCAAGATAACCAAACAAAACTTTTAGTGGATTTCTACTTATTTTATTAAATATCATCTCCACCAAACAGGACAAGCTTGCATCTGTTATAGTTTTGGAGAAAAATGTGTTCATTTCATGTATGCGCGAAATGCCTTAAAAATGGCTTTAAAATGGATTTGGAGCATGGAGACGATTATCTCGGGATTGCAAGATAACCAAACAAAACTTTTAGTGGATTTCTACTTATTTTATTAAATATCATCTCCACCAAACAGGACAAGCTTGCATCTGTTATAGTTTTGGAGAAAAATGTGTTCATTTCATGTATGCGCGAAATGCCTTAAAAATGGCTTTAAAATGGATTTGGAGCATGGAGACGATTATCTCGGGATTGCAAGATAACCAAACAAAACTTTTAGTGGATTTCTACTTATTTTATTAAATATCATCTCCACCAAACAGGACAAGCTTGCATCTGTTATAGTTTTGGAGAAAAATGTGTTCATTTCATGTATGCGCGAAATGCCTTAAAAATGGCTTTAAAATGGATTTGGAGCATGGAGACGATTATCTCGGGATTGCAAGATAACCAAACAAAACTTTTAGTGGATTTCTACTTATTTTATTAAATTTAATCTCCACCAAACAGGACAAGCTTGCATCTGTTATAGTTTTGGAGAAAAATGTGTTCATTTCATTTATGCGCGAAATGCCTTAGAAATGGGTTTTAATAGCATTTGAAGCATGGAGACGATTATCTCGAGATTGCAAGATAACCAAACAAAACTTTTAGTGGACTTCTACTTATTTTATTAAATATCATCTCCACCAAACAGGACAAGCTTGCATCTGTTATAGTTTTGGAGAAAAATGTGTTCATTTCATGTATGCGCGAAATGCCTTAAAAATGGCTTTAAAATGGATTTGGAGCATGGAGACGATTATCTCGGGATTGCAAGATAACCAAACAAAACTTTTAGTGGATTTCTACTTATTTTATTAAATATCATCTCCACCAAACAGGACAAGCTTGCATCTGTTATAGTTTTGGAGAAAAATGTGTTCATTTCATGTATGCGCGAAATGCCTTAAAAATGGCTTTAAGATGGATTTGGAGCATGGAGACGATTATCTCGGGAATGCAAGATAACCAAACAAAACTTTTAGTGGACTTCTACTTATTTTATTAAATATCATCTCCACCAAACAGGACAAGCTTGCATCTGTTATAGTTTTGGAGAAAAATGTGTTCATTTCATGTATGCGCGAAATGCCTTAAAAATGGCTTTAAAATGGATTTGGAGCATGGAGACGATTATCTCGGGATTGCAAGATAACCAAACAAAACTTTTAGTGGATTTCTACTTATTTTATTAAATATCATCTCCACCAAACAGGACAAGCTTGCATCTGTTATAGTTTTGGAGAAAAATGTGTTCATTTCATGTATGCGCGAAATGCCTTAAAAATGGCTTTAAAATGGATTTGGAGCATGGAGACGATTATCTCGGGATTGCAAGATAACCAAACAAAACTTTTAGTGGATTTCTACTTATTTTATTAAATATCATCTCCACCAAACAGGACAAGCTTGCATCTGTTATAGTTTTGGAGAAAAATGTGTTCATTTCATTTATGCGCGAAATGCCTTAGAAATGGGTTTTAATAGCATTTGAAGCATGGAGACGATTATCTCGACATTGCAAGATAACCAAACAAAACGTTTAGTGGATTTCTACTTATTTTATTAAATATCATCTCCACCAAACAGGACAAGCTTGCATCTGTTATAGTTTTGGAGAAAAATGTGTTCATTTCATGTATGCGCGAAATGCCTTAAAAATGGCTTTAAAATGGATTTGGAGCATGGAGACGATTATCTCGGGATTGCAAGATAACCAAACAAAACTTTTAGTGGATTTCTACTTATTTTATTAAATTTAATCTCCACCAAACAGGACAAGCTTGCATCTGTTATAGTTTTGGAGAAAAATGTGTTCATTTCATTTATGCGCGAAATGCCTTAGAAATGGGTTTTAATAGCATTTGAAGCATGGAGACGATTATCTCGACATTGCAAGATAACCAAACAAAACTTTTAGTGGATTTCTACTTATTTTATTAAATATCATCTCCACCAAACAGGACAAGCTTGCATCTGTTATAGTTTTGGAGAAAAATGTGTTCATTTCATGTATGCGCGAAATGCCTTAAAAATGGCTTTAAAATGGATTTGGAGCATGGAGACGATTATCTCGGGATTGCAAGATAACCAAACAAAACTTTTAGTGGATTTCTACTTATTTTATTAAATATCATCTCCACCAAACAGGACAAGCTTGCATCTGTTATAGTTTTGGAGAAAAATGTGTTCATTTCATGTATGCGCGAAATGCCTTAAAAATGGCTTTAAAATGGATTTGGAGCATGGAGACGATTATCTGGGGATTGCAAGATAACCAAACAAAACTTTTAGTGGACTTCTACTTATTTTATTAAATATCATCTCCACCAAACAGGACAAGCTTGCATCTGTTATAGTTTTGGAGAAAAATGTGTTCATTTCATGTATGCGCGAAATGCCTTAAAAATGGCTTTAAAATGGATTTGGAGCATGGAGACGATTATCTCGGGATTGCAAGATAACCAAACAAAACTTTTAGTGGATTTCTACTTATTTTTTTAAATATCATCTCCACCAAACAGGACAAGCTTGCATCTGTTATAGTTTTGGAGAAAAATGTGTTCATTTCATGTATGCGCGAAATGCCTTAAAAATGGCTTTAAAATGGATTTGGAGCATGGAGACGATTATCTCGGGATTGCAAGATAACCAAACAAAACTTTTAGTGGATTTCTACTTATTTTATTAAATATCATCTCCACCAAACAGGACAAGCTTGCATCTGTTATAGTTTTGGAGAAAAATGTGTTCATTTCATTTATGCGCGAAATGCCTTAGAAATGGGTTTTAATAGCATTTGAAGCATGGAGACGATTATCTCGACATTGCAAGATAACCAAACAAAACTTTTAGTGGATTTCTACTTATTTTATTAAATATCATCTCCACCAAACAGGACAAGCTTGCATCTGTTATAGTTTTGGAGAAAAATGTGTTCATTTCATGTATGCGCGAAATGCCTTAAAAATGGCTTTAAAATGGATTTGGAGCATGGAGACGATTATCTCGGGATTGCAAGATAACCAAACAAAACTTTTAGTGGATTTCTACTTATTTTATTAAATATCATCTCCACCAAACAGGACAAGCTTGCATCTGTTATAGTTTTGGAGAAAAATGTGTTCATTTCATGTATGCGCGAAATGCCTTAAAAATGGCTTTAAAATGGATTTGGAGCATGGAGACGATTATCTCGGGATTGCAAGATAACCAAACAAAACTTTTAGTGGATTTCTACTTATTTTATTAAATATCATCTCCACCAAACAGGACAAGCTTGCATCTGTTATAGTTTTGGAGAAAAATGTGTTCATTTCATGTATGCGCGAAATGCCTTAAAAATGGCTTTAAAATGGATTTGGAGCATGGAGACGATTATCTCGGGATTGCAAGATAACCAAACAAAACTTTTAGTGGATTTCTACTTATTTTATTAAATATCATCTCCACCAAACAGGACAAGCTTGCATCTGTTATAGTTTTGGAGAAAAATGTGTTCATTTCATGTATGCGCGAAATGCCTTAAAAATGGCTTTAAAATGGATTTGGAGCATGGAGACGATTATCTCGGGATTGCAAGATAACCAAACAAAACTTTTAGTGGATTTCTACTTATTTTATTAAATATCATCTCCACCAAACAGGACAAGCTTGCATCTGTTATAGTTTTGGAGAAAAATGTGTTCATTTCATGTATGCGCGAAATGCCTTAAAAATGGCTTTAAAATGGATTTGGAGCATGGAGACGATTATCTCGGGATTGCAAGATAACCAAACAAAACTTTTAGTGGATTTCTACTTATTTTATTAAATATCATCTCCACCAAACAGGACAAGCTTGCATCTGTTATAGTTTTGGAGAAAAATGTGTTCATTTCATGTATGCGCGAAATGCCTTAAAAATGGCTTTAAAATGGATTTGGAGCATGGAGACGATTATCTCGGGATTGCAAGATAACCAAACAAAACTTTTAGTGGATTTCTACTTATTTTATTAAATATCATCTCCACCAAACAGGACAAGCTTGCATCTGTTATAGTTTTGGAGAAAAATGTGTTCATTTCATGTATGCGCGAAATGCCTTAAAAATGGCTTTAAAATGGATTTGGAGCATGGAGACGATTATCTCGGGATTGCAAGATAACCAAACAAAACTTTTAGTGGATTTCTACTTATTTTATTAAATATCATCTCCACCAAACAGGACAAGCTTGCATCTGTTATAGTTTTGGAGAAAAATGTGTTCATTTCATGTATGCGCGAAATGCCTTAAAAATGGCTTTAAAATGGATTTGGAGCATGGAGACGATTATCTCGGGATTGCAAGATAACCAAACAAAACTTTTAGTGGATTTCTACTTATTTTATTAAATATTATCTCCACCAAACAGGACAAGCTTGCATCTGTTATAGTTTTGGAGAAAAATGTGTTCATTTCATGTATGCGCGAAATGCCTTAAAAATGGCTTTAAAATGGATTTGGAGCATGGAGACGATTATCTCGGGATTGCAAGATAACCAAACAAAACTTTTAGTGGATTTCTACTTATTTTATTAAATATCATCTCCACCAAACAGGACAAGCTTGCATCTGTTATAGTTTTGGAGAAAAATGTGTTCATTTCATGTATGCGCGAAATGCCTTAAAAATGGCTTTAAAATAGATTTGGAGCATGGAGACGATTATCTCGGGATTGCAAGATAACCAAACAAAACTTTTAGTGGATTTCTACTTATTTTATTAAATATCATCTCCACCAAACAGGACAAGCTTGCATCTGTTATAGTTTTGGAGAAAAATGTGTTCATTTCATGTATGCGCGAAATGCCTTAAAAATGGCTTTAAAATGGATTTGGAGCATGGAGACGATTATCTCGGGATTGCAAGATAACCAAACAAAACTTTTAGTGGATTTCTACTTATTTTATTAAATATCATCTCCACCAAACAGGACAAGCTTGCATCTGTTATAGTTTTGGAGAAAAATGTGTTCATTTCATGTATGCGCGAAATGCCTTAAAAATGACTTTAAAATGGATTTGGAGCATGGAGACGATTATCTCGGGATTGCAAGATAACCAAACAAAACTTTTAGTGGATTTCTACTTATTTTATTAAATATCATCTCCACCAAACAGGACAAGCTTGCATCTGTTATAGTTTTGGAGAAAAATGTGTTCATTTCATGTATGCGCGAAATGCCTTAAAAATGGCTTTAAAATGGATTTGGAGCATGGAGACGATTATCTCGGGATTGCAAGATAACCAAACAAAACTTTTAGTTGATTTCTACTTATTTTATTAAATATCATCTCCACCAAACAGGACAAGCTTGCATCTGTTATAGTTTTGGAGAAAAATGTGTTCATTTCATGTATGCGCGAAATGCCTTAAAAATGGCTTTAAAATGGATTTGGAGCATGGAGACGATTATCTCGGGATTGCAAGATAACCAAACAAAACTTTTAGTGGATTTCTACTTATTTTATTAAATATCATCTCCACCAAACAGGACAAGCTTGCATCTGTTATAGTTTTGGAGAAAAATGTGTTCATTTCATGTATGCGCGAAATGCCTTAAAAATGGCTTTAAAATGGATTTGGAGCATGGAGACGATTATCTCGGGATTGCAAGATAACCAAACAAAACTTTTAGTGGATTTCTACTTATTTTATTAAATATCATCTCCACCAAACAGGACAAGCTTGCATCTGTTATAGTTTTGGAGAAAAATGTGTTCATTTCATGTATGCGCGAAATGCCTTAAAAATGGCTTTAAAATGGATTTGGAGCATGGAGACGATTATCTCGGGATTGCAAGATAACCAAACAAAACTTTTAGTGGATTTCTACTTATTTTATTAAATATCATCTCCACCAAACAGGACAAGCTTGCATCTGTTATAGTTTTGGAGAAAAATGTGTTCATTTCATGTATGCGCGAAATGCCTTAAAAATGGCTTTAAAATGGATTTGGAGCATGGAGACGATTATCTCGGGATTGCAAGATAACCAAACAAAACTTTTAGTGGATTTCTACTTATTTTATTAACTATCATCTCCACCAAACAGGACAAGCTTGCATCTGTTATAGTTTTGGAGAAAAATGTGTTCATTTCATGTATGCGCGAAATGCCTTAAAAATGGCTTTAAAATGGATTTGGAGCATGGAGACGATTATCTCGGGATTGCAAGATAACCAAACAAAACTTTTAGTGGATTTCTACTTATTTTATTAAATATCATCTCCACCAAACAGGACAAGCTTGCATCTGTTATAGTTTTGGAGAAAAATGTGTTCATTTCATGTATGCGCGAAATGCCTTAAAAATGGCTTTAAAATGGATTTGGAGCATGGAGACGATTATCTCGGGATTGCAAGATAACCAAACAAAACTTTTAGTGGATTTCTACTTATTTTATTAAATATCATCTCCACCAAACAGGACAAGCTTGCATCTGTTATAGTTTTGGAGAAAAATGTGTTCATTTCATGTATGCGCGAAATGCCTTAAAAATGGCTTTAAAATGGATTTGGAGCATGGAGACGATTATCTCGGGATTGCAAGATAACCAAACAAAACTTTTAGTGGATTTCTACTTATTTTACTAAATATCATCTCCACCAAACAGGACAAGCTTGCATCTGTTATAGTTTTGGAGAAAAATGTGTTCATTTCATGTATGCGCGAAATGCCTTAAAAATGGCTTTAAAATGGATTTGGAGCATGGAGACGATTATCTCGGGATTGCAAGATAACCAAACAAAACTTTTAGTGGATTTCTACTTATTTTATTAAATATCATCTCCACCAAACAGGACAAGCTTGCATCTGTTATAGTTTTGGAGAAAAATGTGTTCATTTCATGTATGCGCGAAATGCCTTAAAAATGGCTTTAAAATGGATTTGGAGCATGGAGACGATTATCTCGGGATTGCAAGATAACCAAACAAAACTTTTAGTGGATTTCTACTTATTTTATTAAATACCATCTCCACCAAACAGGACAAGCTTGCATCTGTTATAGTTTTGGAGAAAAATGTGTTCATTTCATGTATGCGCGAAATGCCTTAAAAATGGCTTTAAAATGGATTTGGAGCATGGAGACGATTATCTCGGGATTGCAAGATAACCAAACAAAACTTTTAGTGGATTTCTACTTATTTTACTAAATATCATCTCCACCAAACAGGACAAGCTTGCATCTGTTATAGTTTTGGAGAAAAATGTGTTCATTTCATGTATGCGCGAAATGCCTTAAAAATGGCTTTAAAATGGATTTGGAGCATGGAGACGATTATCTCGGTATTGCAAGATAACCAAACAAAACTTTTAGTGGATTTCTACTTATTTTATTAAATATCATCTCCACCAAACAGGACAAGCTTGCATCTGTTATAGTTTTGGAGAAAAATGTGTTCATTTCATGTATGCGCGAAATGCCTTAAAAATGGCTTTAAAATGGATTTGGAGCATGGAGACGATTATCTCGGGATTGCAAGATAACCAAACAAAACTTTTAGTGGATTTCTACTTAATTTATTAAATATCATCTCCACCAAACAGGACAAGCTTGCATCTGTTATAGTTTTGGAGAAAAATGTGTTCATTTCATGTATGCGCGAAATGCCTTAAAAATGGCTTTAAAATGGATTTGGAGCATGGAGACGATTATCTCGGGATTGCAAGATAACCAAACAAAACTTTTAGTGGATTTCTACTTATTTTATTAAATATCATCTCCACCAAACAGGACAAGCTTGCATCTGTTATAGTTTTGGAGAAAAATGTGTTCATTTCATGTATGCGCGAAATGCCTTAAAAATGGCTTTAAAATGGATTTGGAGCATGGAGACGATTATCTCGGGATTGCAAGATAACCAAACAAAACTTTTAGTGGATTTCTACTTATTTTATTAAATATCATCTCCACCAAACAGGACAAGCTTGCATCTGTTATAGTTTTGGAGAAAAATGTGTTCATTTCATGTATGCGCGAAATGCCTTAAAAATGGCTTTAAAATGGATTTGGAGCATGGAGACGATTATCTCGGGATTGCAAGATAACCAAACAAAACTTTTAGTGGATTTCTACTTATTTTATTAAATATCATCTCCACCAAACAGGACAAGCTTGCATCTGTTATAGTTTTGGAGAAAAATGTGTTCATTTCATTTATGCGCGAAATGCCTTAGAAATGGGTTTTAATAGCATTTGAAGCATGGAGACGATTATCTCGAGATTGCAAGATAACCAAACAAAACTTTTAGTGGATTTCTACTTATTTTATTAAATATCATCTCCACCAAACAGGACAAGCTTGCATCTGTTATAGTTTTGGAGAAAAATGTGTTCATTTCATGTATGCGCGAAATGCCTTAAAAATGGCTTTAAAATGGATTTGGAGCATGGAGACGATTATCTCGGGATTGCAAGATAACCAAACAAAACTTTTAGTGGATTTCTACTTATTTTATTAAATATCATCTCCACCAAACAGGACAAGCTTGCATCTGTTATAGTTTTGGAGAAAAATGTGTTCATTTCATGTATGCGCGAAATGCCTTAAAAATGGCTTTAAAATAGATTTGGAGCATGGAGACGATTATCTCGGGATTGCAAGATAACCAAACAAAACTTTTAGTGGATTTCTACTTATTTTATTAAATATCATCTCCACCAAACAGGACAAGCTTGCATCTGTTATAGTTTTGGAGAAAAATGTGTTCATTTCATGTATGCGCGAAATGCCTTAAAAATGGCTTTAAAATGGATTTGGAGCATGGAGACGATTATCTCGGGATTGCAAGATAACCAAACAAAACTTTTAGTGGATTTCTACTTATTTTATTAAATATCATCTCCACCAAACAGGACAAGCTTGCATCTGTTATAGTTTTGGAGAAAAATGTGTTCATTTCATGTATGCGCGAAATGCCTTAAAAATGGCTTTAAAATGGATTTGGAGCATGGAGACGATTATCTCGGGATTGCAAGATAACCAAACAAAACTTTTAGTGGATTTCTACTTATTTTATTAAATATCATCTCCACCAAACAGGACAAGCTTGCATCTGTTATAGTTTTGGAGAAAAATGTGTTCATTTCATGTATGCGCGAAATGCCTTAAAAATGGCTTTAAAATGGATTTGGAGCATGGAGACGATTATCTCGGGATTGCAAGATAACCAAACAAAACTTTTAGTGGATTTCTACTTATTTTATTAAATATCATCTCCACCAAACAGGACAAGCTTGCATCTGTTATAGTTTTGGAGAAAAATGTGTTCATTTCATGTATGCGCGAAATGCCTTAAAAATGGCTTTAAAATGGATTTGGAGCATGGAGACGATTATCTCGGGATTGCAAGATAACCAAACAAAACTTTTAGTGGATTTCTACTTATTTTATTAAATATCATCTCCACCAAACAGGACAAGCTTGCATCTGTTATAGTTTTGGAGAAAAATGTGTTCATTTCATGTATGCGCGAAATGCCTTAAAAATGGCTTTAAAATGGATTTGGAGCATGGAGACGATTATCTCGGGATTGCAAGATAACCAAACAAAACTTTTAGTGGATTTCTACTTATTTTATTAAATATCATCTCCACCAAACAGGACAAGCTTGCATCTGTTATAGTTTTGGAGAAAAATGTGTTCATTTCATGTATGCGCGAAATGCCTTAAAAATGGCTTTAAAGTGGATTTGGAGCATGGAGACGATTATCTCGGGATGGCAAGATAACCAAACAAACCTTTTAGTGGATTTCTACTTATTTTATTAAATATCATCTCCACCAAACAGGACAAGCTTGCATCTGTTATAGTTTTGGAGAAAAATGTGTTCATTTCATGTATGCGCGAAATGCCTTAAAAATGGCTTTAAAATGGATTTGGAGCATGGAGACGATTATCTCGGGATTGCAAGATAACCAAACAAAACTTTTAGTGGATTTCTACTTATTTTATTAAATATCATCTCCACCAAACAGGACAAGCTTGCATCTGTTATAGTTTTGGAGAAAAATGTGTTCATTTCATGTATGCGCGAAATGCCTTAAAAATGGCTTTACAATGGATTTGGAGCATGGAGACGATTATCTCGGGATCGCATACATGAAATGAACACATTTTTCTCCAGATATGCGAGATAATCGTCTCCATGCTCCAAATCCATTTTAAAGCCATTTTTAAGGCATTTCGCGCATACATGAAATGAACACATTTTTCTCCAAAACTATAACAGATGCAAGCTTGTCCTGTTTGGTGGAGATGATATTTAATAAAATAAGTAGAAATCCACTAAAAGTTTTGTTTGGTTATCTTGCAATCCCGAGATAATCGTCTCCATGCTCCAAATCCATTTTAAAGCCATTTTTAAGGCATTTCGCGCATACATGAAATGAACACATTTTTCTCCAAAACTATAACAGATGCAAGCTTGTCCTGTTTGGTGGAGATGATATTTAATAAAATAAGTAGAAATCCACTAAAAGTTTTGTTTGGTTATCTTGCAATCCCGAGATAATCGTCTCCATGCTCCAAATCCATTTTAAAGCCATTTTTAAGGCATTTCGCGCATACATGAAATGAACACATTTTTCTCCAAAACTATAACAGATGCAAGCTTGTCCTGTTTGGTGGAGATGATATTTAATAAAATAAGTAGAAATCCACTAAAAGTTTTGTTTGGTTATCTTGGAATCCCGAGATAATCGTCTCCATGCTCCAAATCCATTTTAAAGCCATTTTTAAGGCATTTCGCGCATACATGAAATGAACACATTTTTCTCCAAAACTATAACAGATGCAAGCTTGTCCTGTTTGGTGGAGATGATATTTAATAAAATAACTAGAAATCCACTAAAAGTTTTGTTTGGTTATCTTGCAATCCCGAGATAATCGTCTCCATGCTCCAAATCCATTTTAAAGCCATTTTTAAGGCATTTCGCGCATACATGAAATGAACACATTTTTCTCCAAAACTAAAACAGATGCAAGCTTGTCCTGTTTGGTGGAGATGTTATTTAATAAAATAAGTAGAAATCCACTAAAAGTTTTGTTTGGTTATCTTGCAATCCCGAGATAATCGTCTCCATGCTCCAAATCCATTTTAAAGCCATTTTTAAGGCATTTCGCGCATACATGAAATGAACACATTTTTCTCCAAAACTATAACAGATGCAAGCTTGTCCTGTTTGGTGGAGATGATATTTAATAAAATAAGTAGAAATCCACTAAAAGTTTTGTTTGGTTATCTTGCAATCCCGAGATAATCGTCTCCATGCTCCAAATCCATTTTAAAGCCATTTTTAAGGCATTTCGCGCATACATGAAATGAACACATTTTTCTCCAAAACTATAACAGATGCAAGCTTGTCCTGTTTGGTGGAGATGATATTTAATAAAATAAGTAGAAATCCACTAAAAGTTTTGTTTGGTTATCTTGCAATCCCGAGATAATCGTCTCCATGCTCCAAATCCATTTTAAAGCCATTTTTAAGGCATTTCGCGCATACATGAAATGAACACATTTTTCTCCAAAACTATAACAGATGCAAGCTTGTCCTGTTTGGTGGAGATGATATTTAATAAAATAAGTAGAAATCCACTAAAAGTTTTGTTTGGTTATCTTGCAATCCCGAGATAATCGTCTCCATGCTCCAAATCCATTTTAAAGCCATTTTTAAGGCATTTCGCGCATACATGAAATGAACACATTTTTCTCCAAAACTATAACAGATGCAAGCTTGTCCTGTTTGGTGGAGATGATATTTAATAAAATAAGTAGAAATCCACTAAAAGTTTTGTTTGGTTATCTTACAATCCCGAGATAATCGTCTCCATGCTCCAAATCCATTTTAAAGCCATTTTTAAGGCATTTCGCGCATACATGAAATGAACACATTTTTCTCTAAAACTATAACAGATGGCAAGCTTGTCCTGTTTGGTGGAGATGATATTTAATAAAATAAGTAGAAATCCACTAAAAGTTTTGTTTGGTTATCTTGCAATCCCGAGATAATCGTCTCCATGCTCCAAATCCATTTTAAAGCCATTTTTAAGGCATTTCGCGCATACATGAAATGAACACATTTTTCTCCAAAACTATAACAGATGCAAGCTTGTCCTGTTTGGTGGAGATGATATTTAATAAAATAAGTAGAAATCCACTAAAAGTTTTGTTTGGTTATCTTGCAATCCCGAGATAATCGTCTCCATGCTCCAAATCCATTTTAAAGCCATTTTTAAGGCATTTCGCGCATACATGAAATGAACACATTTTTCTCCAAAACTATAACAGATGCAAGCTTGTCCTGTTTGGTGGAGATGATATTTAATAAAATAAGTAGAAATCCACTAAAAGTTTTGTTTGGTTATCTTGCAATCCCGAGATAATCGTCTCCATGCTCCAAATCCATTTTAAAGCCATTTTTAAGGCATTTCGCGCATACATGAAATGAACACATTTTTCTCCAAAACTATAACAGATGCAAGCTTGTCCTGTTTGGTGGAGATGATATTTAATAAAATAAGTAGAAATCCACTAAAAGTTTTGTTTGGTTATCTTGCAATCCCGAGATAATCGTCTCCATGCTCCAAATCCATTTTAAAGCCTATTTTTAAGGCATTTCGCGCATACATGAAATGAACACATTTTTCTCCAAAACTATAACAGATGCAAGCTTGTCCTGTTTGGTGGAGATGATATTTAATAAAATAAGTAGAAATCCACTAAAAGTTTTGTTTGGTTATCTTACAATCCCGAGATAATCGTCTCCATGCTCCAAATCCATTTTAAAGCCATTTTTAAGGCATTTCGCGCATACATGAAATGAACACATTTTTCTCCAAAACTATAACAGATGCAAGCTTGTCCTGTTTGGTGGAGATGATATTTAATAAAATAAGTAGAAATCCACTAAAAGTTTTGTTTGGTTATCTTGCAATCCCGAGATAATCGTCTCCATGCTCCAAATCCATTTTAAAGCCATTTTTAAGGCATTTCGCGCATACATGAAATGAACACATTTTTCTCCAAAACTATAACAGATGCAAGCTTGTCCTGTTTGGTGGAGATGATATTTAATAAAATAAGTAGAAATCCACTAAAAGTTTTGTTTGGTTATCTTGCAATCCCGAGATAATCGTCTCCATGCTCCAAATCCATTTTAAAGCCATTTTTAAGGCATTTCGCGCATACATGAAATGAACACATTTTTCTCCAAAACTATAACAGATGCAAGCTTGTCCTGTTTGGTGGAGATGATATTTAATAAAATAAGTAGAAATCCACTAAAAGTTTTGTTTGGTTATCTTGCAATCCCGAGATAATCGTCTCCATGCTCCAAATCCATTTTAAAGCCATTTTTAAGGCATTTCGCGCATACATGAAATGAACACATTTTTCTCCAAAACTATAACAGATGCAAGCTTGTCCTGTTTGGTGGAGATGATATTTAATAAAATAAGTAGAAATCCACTAAAAGTTTTGTTTGGTTATCTTGCAATCCCGAGATAATCGTCTCCATGCTCCAAATCCATTTTAAAGCCATTTTTAAGGCATTTCGCGCATACATGAAATGAACACATTTTTCTCCAAAACTATAACAGATGCAAGCTTGTCCTGTTTGGTGGAGATGATATTTAATAAAATAAGTAGAAATCCACTAAAAGTTTTGTTTGGTTATCTTGCAATCCCGAGATAATCGTCTCCATGCTCCAAATCCATTTTAAAGCCATTTTTAAGGCATTTCGCGCATACATGAAATGAACACATTTTTCTCCAAAACTATAACAGATGCAAGCTTGTCCTGTTTGGTGGAGATGATATTTAATAAAATAAGTAGAAATCCACTAAAAGTTTTGTTTGGTTATCTTGCAATCCCGAGATAATCGTCTCCATGCTCCAAATCCATTTTAAAGCCATTTTTAAGGCATTTCGCGCATACATGAAATGAACACATTTTTCTCCAAAACTATAACAGATGCAAGCTTGTCCTGTTTGGTGGAGATGATATTTAATAAAATAAGTAGAAATCCACTAAAAGTTTTGTTTGGTTATCTTGCAATCCCGAGATAATCGTCTCCATGCTCCAAATCCATTTTAAAGCCATTTTTAAGGCATTTCGCGCATACATGAAATGAACACATTTTTCTCCAAAACTATAACAGATGCAAGCTTGTCCTGTTTGGTGGAGATGATATTTAATAAAATAAGTAGAAATCCACTAAAAGTTTTGTTTGGTTATCTTGCAATCCCGAGATAATCGTCTCCATGCTCCAAATCCATTTTAAAGCCATTTTTAAGGCATTTCGCGCATACATGAAATGAACACATTTTTCTCCAAAACTATAACAGATGCAAGCTTGTCCTGTTTGGTGGAGATGATATTTAATAAAATAAGTAGAAATCCACTAAAAGTTTTGTTTGGTTATCTTGCAATCCCGAGATAATCGTCTCCATGCTCCAAATCCATTTTAAAGCCATTTTTAAGGCATTTCGCGCATACATGAAATGAACACATTTTTCTCCAAAACTATAACAGATGCAAGCTTGTCCTGTTTGGTGGAGATGATATTTAATAAAATAAGTAGAAATCCACTAAAAGTTTTGTTTGGTTATCTTGCAATCCCGAGATAATCGTCTCCATGCTCCAAATCCATTTTAAAGCCATTTTTAAGGCATTTCGCGCATACATGAAATGAACACATTTTTCTCCAAAACTATAACAGATGCAAGCTTGTCCTGTTTGGTGGAGATGATATTTAATAAAATAAGTAGAAATCCACTAAAAGTTTTGTTTGGTTATCTTGCAATCCCGAGATAATCGTCTCCATGCTCCAAATCCATTTTAAAGCCATTTTTAAGGCATTTCGCGCATACATGAAATGAACACATTTTTCTCCAAAACTATAACAGATGCAAGCTTGTCCTGTTTGTTGGAGATGATATTTAATAAAATAAGTAGAAATCCACTAAAGTTTTGTTTGGTTATCTTGCAATCCCGAGATAATCGTCTCCATGCTCCAAATCCATTTTAAAGCCATTTTTAAGGCATTTCGCGCATACATGAAATGAACACATTTTTCTCCAAAACTATAACAGATGCAAGCTTGTCCTGTTTGGTGGAGATGATATTTAATAAAATAAGTAGAAATCCACTAAAAGTTTTGTTTGGTTATCTTGCAATCCCGAGATAATCGTCTCCATGCTCCAAATCCATTTTAAAGCCATTTTTAAGGCATTTCGCGCATACATGAAATGAACACATTTTTCTCCAAAACTATAACAGATGCAAGCTTGTCCTGTTTGGTGGAGATGATATTTAATAAAATAAGTAGAAATCCACTAAAAGTTTTGTTTGGTTATCTTGCAATCCCGAGATAATCGTCTCCATGCTCCAAATCCATTTTAAAGCCATTTTTAAGGCATTTCGCGCATACATGAAATGAACACATTTTTCTCCAAAACTATAACAGATGCAAGCTTGTCCTGTTTGGTGGAGATGATATTTAATAAAATAAGTAGAAATCCACTAAAAGTTTTGTTTGGTTATCTTGCAATCCCGAGATAATCGTCTCCATGCTCCAAATCCATTTTAAAGCCATTTTTAAGGCATTTCGCGCATACATGAAATGAACACATTTTTCTCCAAAACTATAACAGATGCAAGCTTGTCCTGTTTGGTGGAGATGATATTTAATAAAATAAGTAGAAATCCACTAAAAGTTTTGTTTGGTTATCTTGCAATCCCGAGATAATCGTCTCCATGCTCCAAATCCATTTTAAAGCCATTTTTAAGGCATTTCGCGCATACATGAAATGAACACATTTTTCTCCAAAACTATAACAGATGCAAGCTTGTCCTGTTTGGTGGAGATGATATTTAATAAAATAAGTAGAAATCCACTAAAAGTTTTGTTTGGTTATCTTGCAATCCCGAGATAATCGTCTCCATGCTCCAAATCCATTTTAAAGCCATTTTTAAGGCATTTCGCGCATACATGAAATGAACACATTTTTCTCCAAAACTATAACAGATGCAAGCTTGTCCTGTTTGGTGGAGATGATATTTAATAAAATAAGTAGAAATCCACTAAAAGTTTTGTTTGGTTATCTTGCAATCCCGAGATAATCGTCTCCATGCTCCAAATCCATTTTAAAGCCATTTTTAAGGCATTTCGCGCATACATGAAATGAACACATTTTTCTCCAAAACTATAACAGATGCAAGCTTGTCCTGTTTGGTGGAGATGATATTTAATAAAATAAGTAGAAATCCACTAAAAGTTTTGTTTGGTTATCTTGCAATCCCGAGATAATCGTCTCCATGCTCCAAATCCATTTTAAAGCCATTTTTAAGGCATTTCGCGCATACATGAAATGAACACATTTTTCTCCAAAACTATAACAGATGCAAGCTTGTCCTGTTTGGTGGAGATGATATTTAATAAAATAAGTAGAAATCCACTAAAAGTTTTGTTTGGTTATCTTGCAATCCCGAGATAATCGTCTCCATGCTCCAAATCCATTTTAAAGCCATTTTTAAGGCATTTCGCGCATACATGAAATGAACACATTTTTCTCCAAAACTATAACAGATGCAAGCTTGTCCTGTTTGGTGGAGATGATATTTAATAAAATAAGTAGAAATCCACTAAAAGTTTTGTTTGGTTATCTTGCAATCCCGAGATAATCGTCTCCATGCTCCAAATCCATTTTAAAGCCATTTTTAAGGCATTTCGCGCATACATGAAATGAACACATTTTTCTCCAAAACTATAACAGATGCAAGCTTGTCCTGTTTGGTGGAGATGATATTTAATAAAATAAGTAGAAATCCACTAAAAGTTTTGTTTGGTTATCTTGCAATCCCGAGATAATCGTCTCCATGCTCCAAATCCATTTTAAAGCCATTTTTAAGGCATTTCGCGCATACATGAAATGAACACATTTTTCTCCAAAACTATAACAGATGCAAGCTTGTCCTGTTTGGTGGAGATGATATTTAATAAAATAAGTAGAAATCCACTAAAAGTTTTGTTTGGTTATCTTGCAATCCCGAGATAATCGTCTCCATGCTCCAAATCCATTTTAAAGCCATTTTTAAGGCATTTCGCGCATACATGAAATGAACACATTTTTCTCCAAAACTATAACAGATGCAAGCTTGTCCTGTTTGGTGGAGATGATATTTAATAAAATAAGTAGAAATCCACTAAAAGTTTTGTTTGGTTATCTTGCAATCCCGAGATAATCGTCTCCATGCTCCAAATCCATTTTAAAGCCATTTTTAAGGCATTTCGCGCATACATGAAATGAACACATTTTTCTCCAAAACTATAACAGATGCAAGCTTGTCCTGTTTGGTGGAGATGATATTTAATAAAATAAGTAGAAATCCACTAAAAGTTTTGTTTGGTTATCTTGCAATCCCGAGATAATCGTCTCCATGCTCCAAATCCATTTTAAAGCCATTTTTAAGGCATTTCGCGCATACATGAAATGAACACATTTTTCTCCAAAACTATAACAGATGCAAGCTTGTCCTGTTTGGTGGAGATGATATTTAATAAAATAAGTAGAAATCCACTAAAAGTTTTGTTTGGTTATCTTGCAATCCCGAGATAATCGTCTCCATGCTCCAAATCCATTTTAAAGCCATTTTTAAGGCATTTCGCGCATACATGAAATGAACACATTTTTCTCCAAAACTATAACAGATGCAAGCTTGTCCTGTTTGGTGGAGATGATATTTAATAAAATAAGTAGAAATCCACTAAAAGTTTTGTTTGGTTATCTTGCAATCCCGAGATAATCGTCTCCATGCTCCAAATCCATTTTAAAGCCATTTTTAAGGCATTTCGCGCATACATGAAATGAACACATTTTTCTCCAAAACTATAACAGATGCAAGCTTGTCCTGTTTGGTGGAGATGATATTTAATAAAATAAGTAGAAATCCACTAAAAGTTTTGTTTGGTTATCTTGCAATCCCGAGATAATCGTCTCCATGCTCCAAATCCATTTTAAAGCCATTTTTAAGGCATTTCGCGCATACATGAAATGAACACATTTTTCTCCAAAACTATAACAGATGCAAGCTTGTCCTGTTTGGTGGAGATGATATTTAATAAAATAAGTAGAAATCCACTAAAAGTTTTGTTTGGTTATCTTGCAATCCCGAGATAATCGTCTCCATGCTCCAAATCCATTTTAAAGCCATTTTTAAGGCATTTCGCGCATACATGAAATGAACACATTTTTCTCCAAAACTATAACAGATGCAAGCTTGTCCTGTTTGGTGGAGATGATATTTAATAAAATAAGTAGAAATCCACTAAAAGTTTTGTTTGGTTATCTTGCAATCCCGAGATAATCGTCTCCATGCTCCAAATCCATTTTAAAGCCATTTTTAAGGCATTTCGCGCATACATGAAATGAACACATTTTTCTCCAAAACTATAACAGATGCAAGCTTGTCCTGTTTGGTGGAGATGATATTTAATAAAATAAGTAGAAATCCACTAAAAGTTTTGTTTGGTTATCTTGCAATCCCGAGATAATCGTCTCCATGCTCCAAATCCATTTTAAAGCCATTTTTAAGGCATTTCGCGCATACATGAAATGAACACATTTTTCTCCAAAACTATAACAGATGCAAGCTTGTCCTGTTTGGTGGAGATGATATTTAATAAAATAAGTAGAAATCCACTAAAAGTTTTGTTTGGTTATCTTGCAATCCCGAGATAATCGTCTCCATGCTCCAAATCCATTTTAAAGCCATTTTTAAGGCATTTCGCGCATACATGAAATGAACACATTTTTCTCCAAAACTATAACAGATGCAAGCTTGTCCTGTTTGGTGGAGATGATATTTAATAAAATAAGTAGAAATCCACTAAAAGTTTTGTTTGGTTATCTTGCAATCCCGAGATAATCGTCTCCATGCTCCAAATCCATTTTAAAGCCATTTTTAAGGCATTTCGCGCATACATGAAATGAACACATTTTTCTCCAAAACTATAACAGATGCAAGCTTGTCCTGTTTGGTGGAGATGATATTTAATAAAATAAGTAGAAATCCACTAAAAGTTTTGTTTGGTTATCTTGCAATCCCGAGATAATCGTCTCCATGCTCCAAATCCATTTTAAAGCCATTTTTAAGGCATTTCGCGCATACATGAAATGAACACATTTTTCTCCAAAACTATAACAGATGCAAGCTTGTCCTGTTTGGTGGAGATGATATTTAATAAAATAAGTAGAAATCCACTAAAAGTTTTGTTTGGTTATCTTGCAATCCCGAGATAATCGTCTCCATGCTCCAAATCCATTTTAAAGCCATTTTTAAGGCATTTCGCGCATACATGAAATGAACACATTTTTCTCCAAAACTATAACAGATGCAAGCTTGTCCTGTTTGGTGGAGATGATATTTAATAAAATAAGTAGAAATCCACTAAAAGTTTTGTTTGGTTATCTTGCAATCCCGAGATAATCGTCTCCATGCTCCAAATCCATTTTAAAGCCATTTTTAAGGCATTTCGCGCATACATGAAATGAACACATTTTTCTCCAAAACTATAACAGATGCAAGCTTGTCCTGTTTGGTGGAGATGATATTTAATAAAATAAGTAGAAATCCACTAAAAGTTTTGTTTGGTTATCTTGCAATCCCGAGATAATCGTCTCCATGCTCCAAATCCATTTTAAAGCCATTTTTAAGGCATTTCGCGCATACATGAAATGAACACATTTTTCTCCAAAACTATAACAGATGCAAGCTTGTCCTGTTTGGTGGAGATGATATTTAATAAAATAAGTAGAAATCCACTAAAAGTTTTGTTTGGTTATCTTGCAATCCCGAGATAATCGTCTCCATGCTCCAAATCCATTTTAAAGCCATTTTTAAGGCATTTCGCGCATACATGAAATGAACACATTTTTCTCCAAAACTATAACAGATGCAAGCTTGTCCTGTTTGGTGGAGATGATATTTAATAAAATAAGTAGAAATCCACTAAAAGTTTTGTTTGGTTATCTTGCAATCCCGAGATAATCGTCTCCATGCTCCAAATCCATTTTAAAGCCATTTTTAAGGCATTTCGCGCATACATGAAATGAACACATTTTTCTCCAAAACTATAACAGATGCAAGCTTGTCCTGTTTGGTGGAGATGATATTTAATAAAATAAGTAGAAATCCACTAAAAGTTTTGTTTGGTTATCTTGCAATCCCGAGATAATCGTCTCCATGCTCCAAATCCATTTTAAAGCCATTTTTAAGGCATTTCGCGCATACATGAAATGAACACATTTTTCTCCAAAACTATAACAGATGCAAGCTTGTCCTGTTTGGTGGAGATGATATTTAATAAAATAAGTAGAAATCCACTAAAAGTTTTGTTTGGTTATCTTGCAATCCCGAGATAATCGTCTCCATGCTCCAAATCCATTTTAAAGCCATTTTTAAGGCATTTCGCGCATACATGAAATGAACACATTTTTCTCCAAAACTATAACAGATGCAAGCTTGTCCTGTTTGGTGGAGATGATATTTAATAAAATAAGTAGAAATCCACTAAAAGTTTTGTTTGGTTATCTTGCAATCCCGAGATAATCGTCTCCATGCTCCAAATCCATTTTAAAGCCATTTTTAAGGCATTTCGCGCATACATGAAATGAACACATTTTTCTCCAAAACTATAACAGATGCAAGCTTGTCCTGTTTGGTGGAGATGATATTTAATAAAATAAGTAGAAATCCACTAAAAGTTTTGTTTGGTTATCTTGCAATCCCGAGATAATCGTCTCCATGCTCCAAATCCATTTTAAAGCCATTTTTAAGGCATTTCGCGCATACATGAAATGAACACATTTTTCTCCAAAACTATAACAGATGCAAGCTTGTCCTGTTTGGTGGAGATGATATTTAATAAAATAAGTAGAAATCCACTAAAAGTTTTGTTTGGTTATCTTGCAATCCCGAGATAATCGTCTCCATGCTCCAAATCCATTTTAAAGCCATTTTTAAGGCATTTCGCGCATACATGAAATGAACACATTTTTCTCCAAAACTATAACAGATGCAAGCTTGTCCTGTTTGGTGGAGATGATATTTAATAAAATAAGTAGAAATCCACTAAAAGTTTTGTTTGGTTATCTTGCAATCCCGAGATAATCGTCTCCATGCTCCAAATCCATTTTAAAGCCATTTTTAAGGCATTTCGCGCATACATGAAATGAACACATTTTTCTCCAAAACTATAACAGATGCAAGCTTGTCCTGTTTGGTGGAGATGATATTTAATAAAATAAGTAGAAATCCACTAAAAGTTTTGTTTGGTTATCTTGCAATCCCGAGATAATCGTCTCCATGCTCCAAATCCATTTTAAAGCCATTTTTAAGGCATTTCGCGCATACATGAAATGAACACATTTTTCTCCAAAACTATAACAGATGCAAGCTTGTCCTGTTTGGTGGAGATGATATTTAATAAAATAAGTAGAAATCCACTAAAAGTTTTGTTTGGTTATCTTGCAATCCCGAGATAATCGTCTCCATGCTCCAAATCCATTTTAAAGCCATTTTTAAGGCATTTCGCGCATACATGAAATGAACACATTTTTCTCCAAAACTATAACAGATGCAAGCTTGTCCTGTTTGGTGGAGATGATATTTAATAAAATAAGTAGAAATCCACTAAAAGTTTTGTTTGGTTATCTTGCAATCCCGAGATAATCGTCTCCATGCTCCAAATCCATTTTAAAGCCATTTTTAAGGCATTTCGCGCATACATGAAATGAACACATTTTTCTCCAAAACTATAACAGATGCAAGCTTGTCCTGTTTGGTGGAGATGATATTTAATAAAATAAGTAGAAATCCACTAAAAGTTTTGTTTGGTTATCTTGCAATCCCGAGATAATCGTCTCCATGCTCCAAATCCATTTTAAAGCCATTTTTAAGGCATTTCGCGCATACATGAAATGAACACATTTTTCTCCAAAACTATAACAGATGCAAGCTTGTCCTGTTTGGTGGAGATGATATTTAATAAAATAAGTAGAAATCCACTAAAAGTTTTGTTTGGTTATCTTGCAATCCCGAGATAATCGTCTCCATGCTCCAAATCCATTTTAAAGCCATTTTTAAGGCATTTCGCGCATACATGAAATGAACACATTTTTCTCCAAAACTATAACAGATGCAAGCTTGTCCTGTTTGGTGGAGATGATATTTAATAAAATAAGTAGAAATCCACTAAAAGTTTTGTTTGGTTATCTTGCAATCCCGAGATAATCGTCTCCATGCTCCAAATCCATTTTAAAGCCATTTTTAAGGCATTTCGCGCATACATGAAATGAACACATTTTTCTCCAAAACTATAACAGATGCAAGCTTGTCCTGTTTGGTGGAGATGATATTTAATAAAATAAGTAGAAATCCACTAAAAGTTTTGTTTGGTTATCTTGCAATCCCGAGATAATCGTCTCCATGCTCCAAATCCATTTTAAAGCCATTTTTAAGGCATTTCGCGCATACATGAAATGAACACATTTTTCTCCAAAACTATAACAGATGCAAGCTTGTCCTGTTTGGTGGAGATGATATTTAATAAAATAAGTAGAAATCCACTAAAAGTTTTGTTTGGTTATCTTGCAATCCCGAGATAATCGTCTCCATGCTCCAAATCCATTTTAAAGCCATTTTTAAGGCATTTCGCGCATACATGAAATGAACACATTTTTCTCCAAAACTATAACAGATGCAAGCTTGTCCTGTTTGGTGGAGATGATATTTAATAAAATAAGTAGAAATCCACTAAAAGTTTTGTTTGGTTATCTTGCAATCCCGAGATAATCGTCTCCATGCTCCAAATCCATTTTAAAGCCATTTTTAAGGCATTTCGCGCATACATGAAATGAACACATTTTTCTCCAAAACTATAACAGATGCAAGCTTGTCCTGTTTGGTGGAGATGATATTTAATAAAATAAGTAGAAATCCACTAAAAGTTTTGTTTGGTTATCTTGCAATCCCGAGATAATCGTCTCCATGCTCCAAATCCATTTTAAAGCCATTTTTAAGGCATTTCGCGCATACATGAAATGAACACATTTTTCTCCAAAACTATAACAGATGCAAGCTTGTCCTGTTTGGTGGAGATGATATTTAATAAAATAAGTAGAAATCCACTAAAAGTTTTGTTTGGTTATCTTGCAATCCCGAGATAATCGTCTCCATGCTCCAAATCCATTTTAAAGCCATTTTTAAGGCATTTCGCGCATACATGAAATGAACACATTTTTCTCCAAAACTATAACAGATGCAAGCTTGTCCTGTTTGGTGGAGATGATATTTAATAAAATAAGTAGAAATCCACTAAAAGTTTTGTTTGGTTATCTTGCAATCCCGAGATAATCGTCTCCATGCTCCAAATCCATTTTAAAGCCATTTTTAAGGCATTTCGCGCATACATGAAATGAACACATTTTTCTCCAAAACTATAACAGATGCAAGCTTGTCCTGTTTGGTGGAGATGATATTTAATAAAATAAGTAGAAATCCACTAAAAGTTTTGTTTGGTTATCTTGCAATCCCGAGATAATCGTCTCCATGCTCCAAATCCATTTTAAAGCCATTTTTAAGGCATTTCGCGCATACATGAAATGAACACATTTTTCTCCAAAACTATAACAGATGCAAGCTTGTCCTGTTTGGTGGAGATGATATTTAATAAAATAAGTAGAAATCCACTAAAAGTTTTGTTTGGTTATCTTGCAATCCCGAGATAATCGTCTCCATGCTCCAAATCCATTTTAAAGCCATTTTTAAGGCATTTCGCGCATACATGAAATGAACACATTTTTCTCCAAAACTATAACAGATGCAAGCTTGTCCTGTTTGGTGGAGATGATATTTAATAAAATAAGTAGAAATCCACTAAAAGTTTTGTTTGGTTATCTTGCAATCCCGAGATAATCGTCTCCATGCTCCAAATCCATTTTAAAGCCATTTTTAAGGCATTTCGCGCATACATGAAATGAACACATTTTTCTCCAAAACTATAACAGATGCAAGCTTGTCCTGTTTGGTGGAGATGATATTTAATAAAATAAGTAGAAATCCACTAAAAGTTTTGTTTGGTTATCTTGCAATCCCGAGATAATCGTCTCCATGCTCCAAATCCATTTTAAAGCCATTTTTAAGGCATTTCGCGCATACATGAAATGAACACATTTTTCTCCAAAACTATAACAGATGCAAGCTTGTCCTGTTTGGTGGAGATGATATTTAATAAAATAAGTAGAAATCCACTAAAAGTTTTGTTTGGTTATCTTGCAATCCCGAGATAATCGTCTCCATGCTCCAAATCCATTTTAAAGCCATTTTTAAGGCATTTCGCGCATACATGAAATGAACACATTTTTCTCCAAAACTATAACAGATGCAAGCTTGTCCTGTTTGGTGGAGATGATATTTAATAAAATAAGTAGAAATCCACTAAAAGTTTTGTTTGGTTATCTTGCAATCCCGAGATAATCGTCTCCATGCTCCAAATCCATTTTAAAGCCATTTTTAAGGCATTTCGCGCATACATGAAATGAACACATTTTTCTCCAAAACTATAACAGATGCAAGCTTGTCCTGTTTGGTGGAGATGATATTTAATAAAATAAGTAGAAATCCACTAAAAGTTTTGTTTGGTTATCTTGCAATCCCGAGATAATCGTCTCCATGCTCCAAATCCATTTTAAAGCCATTTTTAAGGCATTTCGCGCATACATGAAATGAACACATTTTTCTCCAAAACTATAACAGATGCAAGCTTGTCCTGTTTGGTGGAGATGATATTTAATAAAATAAGTAGAAATCCACTAAAAGTTTTGTTTGGTTATCTTGCAATCCCGAGATAATCGTCTCCATGCTCCAAATCCATTTTAAAGCCATTTTTAAGGCATTTCGCGCATACATGAAATGAACACATTTTTCTCCAAAACTATAACAGATGCAAGCTTGTCCTGTTTGGTGGAGATGATATTTAATAAAATAAGTAGAAATCCACTAAAAGTTTTGTTTGGTTATCTTGCAATCCCGAGATAATCGTCTCCATGCTCCAAATCCATTTTAAAGCCATTTTTAAGGCATTTCGCGCATACATGAAATGAACACATTTTTCTCCAAAACTATAACAGATGCAAGCTTGTCCTGTTTGGTGGAGATGATATTTAATAAAATAAGTAGAAATCCACTAAAAGTTTTGTTTGGTTATCTTGCAATCCCGAGATAATCGTCTCCATGCTCCAAATCCATTTTAAAGCCATTTTTAAGGCATTTCGCGCATACATGAAATGAACACATTTTTCTCCAAAACTATAACAGATGCAAGCTTGTCCTGTTTGGTGGAGATGATATTTAATAAAATAAGTAGAAATCCACTAAAAGTTTTGTTTGGTTATCTTGCAATCCCGAGATAATCGTCTCCATGCTCCAAATCCATTTTAAAGCCATTTTTAAGGCATTTCGCGCATACATGAAATGAACACATTTTTCTCCAAAACTATAACAGATGCAAGCTTGTCCTGTTTGGTGGAGATGATATTTAATAAAATAAGTAGAAATCCACTAAAAGTTTTGTTTGGTTATCTTGCAATCCCGAGATAATCGTCTCCATGCTCCAAATCCATTTTAAAGCCATTTTTAAGGCATTTCGCGCATACATGAAATGAACACATTTTTCTCCAAAACTATAACAGATGCAAGCTTGTCCTGTTTGGTGGAGATGATATTTAATAAAATAAGTAGAAATCCACTAAAAGTTTTGTTTGGTTATCTTGCAATCCCGAGATAATCGTCTCCATGCTCCAAATCCATTTTAAAGCCATTTTTAAGGCATTTCGCGCATACATGAAATGAACACATTTTTCTCCAAAACTATAACAGATGCAAGCTTGTCCTGTTTGGTGGAGATGATATTTAATAAAATAAGTAGAAATCCACTAAAAGTTTTGTTTGGTTATCTTGCAATCCCGAGATAATCGTCTCCATGCTCCAAATCCATTTTAAAGCCATTTTTAAGGCATTTCGCGCATACATGAAATGAACACATTTTTCTCCAAAACTATAACAGATGCAAGCTTGTCCTGTTTGGTGGAGATGATATTTAATAAAATAAGTAGAAATCCACTAAAAGTTTTGTTTGGTTATCTTGCAATCCCGAGATAATCGTCTCCATGCTCCAAATCCATTTTAAAGCCATTTTTAAGGCATTTCGCGCATACATGAAATGAACACATTTTTCTCCAAAACTATAACAGATGCAAGCTTGTCCTGTTTGGTGGAGATGATATTTAATAAAATAAGTAGAAATCCACTAAAAGTTTTGTTTGGTGATCTTGCAATCCCGAGATAATCGTCTCCATGCTCCAAATCCATTTTAAAGCCATTTTTAAGGCATTTCGCGCATACATGAAATGAACACATTTTTCTCCAAAACTATAACAGATGCAAGCTTGTCCTGTTTGGTGGAGATGATATTTAATAAAATAAGTAGAAATCCACTAAAAGTTTTGTTTGGTTATCTTGCAATCCCGAGATAATCGTCTCCATGCTCCAAATCCATTTTAAAGCCATTTTTAAGGCATTTCGCGCATACATGAAATGAACACATTTTTCTCCAAAACTATAACAGATGCAAGCTTGTCCTGTTTGGTGGAGATGATATTTAATAAAATAAGTAGAAATCCACTAAAAGTTTTGTTTGGTTATCTTGCAATCCCGAGATAATCGTCTCCATGCTCCAAATCCATTTTAAAGCCATTTTTAAGGCATTTCGCGCATACATGAAATGAACACATTTTTCTCCAAAACTATAACAGATGCAAGCTTGTCCTGTTTGGTGGAGATGATATTTAATAAAATAAGTAGAAATCCACTAAAAGTTTTGTTTGGTTATCTTGCAATCCCGAGATAATCGTCTCCATGCTCCAAATCCATTTTAAAGCCATTTTTAAGGCATTTCGCGCATACATGAAATGAACACATTTTTCTCCAAAACTATAACAGATGCAAGCTTGTCCTGTTTGGTGGAGATGATATTTAATAAAATAAGTAGAAATCCACTAAAAGTTTTGTTTGGTTATCTTGCAATCCCGAGATAATCGTCTCCATGCTCCAAATCCATTTTAAAGCCATTTTTAAGGCATTTCGCGCATACATGAAATGAACACATTTTTCTCCAAAACTATAACAGATGCAAGCTTGTCCTGTTTGGTGGAGATGATATTTAATAAAATAAGTAGAAATCCACTAAAAGTTTTGTTTGGTTATCTTGCAATCCCGAGATAATCGTCTCCATGCTCCAAATCCATTTTAAAGCCATTTTTAAGGCATTTCGCGCATACATGAAATGAACACATTTTTCTCCAAAACTATAACAGATGCAAGCTTGTCCTGTTTGGTGGAGATGATATTTAATAAAATAAGTAGAAATCCACTAAAAGTTTTGTTTGGTTATCTTGCAATCCCGAGATAATCGTCTCCATGCTCCAAATCCATTTTAAAGCCATTTTTAAGGCATTTCGCGCATACATGAAATGAACACATTTTTCTCCAAAACTATAACAGATGCAAGCTTGTCCTGTTTGGTGGAGATGATATTTAATAAAATAAGTAGAAATCCACTAAAAGTTTTGTTTGGTTATCTTGCAATCCCGAGATAATCGTCTCCATGCTCCAAATCCATTTTAAAGCCATTTTTAAGGCATTTCGCGCATACATGAAATGAACACATTTTTCTCCAAAACTATAACAGATGCAAGCTTGTCCTGTTTGGTGGAGATGATATTTAATAAAATAAGTAGAAATCCACTAAAAGTTTTGTTTGGTTATCTTGCAATCCCGAGATAATCGTCTCCATGCTCCAAATCCATTTTAAAGCCATTTTTAAGGCATTTCGCGCATACATGAAATGAACACATTTTTCTCCAAAACTATAACAGATGCAAGCTTGTCCTGTTTGGTGGAGATGATATTTAATAAAATAAGTAGAAATCCACTAAAAGTTTTGTTTGGTTATCTTGCAATCCCGAGATAATCGTCTCCATGCTCCAAATCCATTTTAAAGCCATTTTTAAGGCATTTCGCGCATACATGAAATGAACACATTTTTCTCCAAAACTATAACAGATGCAAGCTTGTCCTGTTTGGTGGAGATGATATTTAATAAAATAAGTAGAAATCCACTAAAAGTTTTGTTTGGTTATCTTGCAATCCCGAGATAATCGTCTCCATGCTCCAAATCCATTTTAAAGCCATTTTTAAGGCATTTCGCGCATACATGAAATGAACACATTTTTCTCCAAAACTATAACAGATGCAAGCTTGTCCTGTTTGGTGGAGATGATATTTAATAAAATAAGTAGAAATCCACTAAAAGTTTTGTTTGGTTATCTTGCAATCCCGAGATAATCGTCTCCATGCTCCAAATCCATTTTAAAGCCATTTTTAAGGCATTTCGCGCATACATGAAATGAACACATTTTTCTCCAAAACTATAACAGATGCAAGCTTGTCCTGTTTGGTGGAGATGATATTTAATAAAATAAGTAGAAATCCACTAAAAGTTTTGTTTGGTTATCTTGCAATCCCGAGATAATCGTCTCCATGCTCCAAATCCATTTTAAAGCCATTTTTAAGGCATTTCGCGCATACATGAAATGAACACATTTTTCTCCAAAACTATAACAGATGCAAGCTTGTCCTGTTTGGTGGAGATGATATTTAATAAAATAAGTAGAAATCCACTAAAAGTTTTGTTTGGTTATCTTGCAATCCCGAGATAATCGTCTCCATGCTCCAAATCCATTTTAAAGCCATTTTTAAGGCATTTCGCGCATACATGAAATGAACACATTTTTCTCCAAAACTATAACAGATGCAAGCTTGTCCTGTTTGGTGGAGATGATATTTAATAAAATAAGTAGAAATCCACTAAAAGTTTTGTTTGGTTATCTTGCAATCCCGAGATAATCGTCTCCATGCTCCAAATCCATTTTAAAGCCATTTTTAAGGCATTTCGCGCATACATGAAATGAACACATTTTTCTCCAAAACTATAACAGATGCAAGCTTGTCCTGTTTGGTGGAGATGATATTTAATAAAATAAGTAGAAATCCACTAAAAGTTTTGTTTGGTTATCTTGCAATCCCGAGATAATCGTCTCCATGCTCCAAATCCATTTTAAAGCCATTTTTAAGGCATTTCGCGCATACATGAAATGAACACATTTTTCTCCAAAACTATAACAGATGCAAGCTTGTCCTGTTTGGTGGAGATGATATTTAATAAAATAAGTAGAAATCCACTAAAAGTTTTGTTTGGTTATCTTGCAATCCCGAGATAATCGTCTCCATGCTCCAAATCCATTTTAAAGCCATTTTTAAGGCATTTCGCGCATACATGAAATGAACACATTTTTCTCCAAAACTATAACAGATGCAAGCTTGTCCTGTTTGGTGGAGATGATATTTAATAAAATAAGTAGAAATCCACTAAAAGTTTTGTTTGGTTATCTTGCAATCCCGAGATAATCGTCTCCATGCTCCAAATCCATTTTAAAGCCATTTTTAAGGCATTTCGCGCATACATGAAATGAACACATTTTTCTCCAAAACTATAACAGATGCAAGCTTGTCCTGTTTGGTGGAGATGATATTTAATAAAATAAGTAGAAATCCACTAAAAGTTTTGTTTGGTTATCTTGCAATCCCGAGATAATCGTCTCCATGCTCCAAATCCATTTTAAAGCCATTTTTAAGGCATTTCGCGCATACATGAAATGAACACATTTTTCTCCAAAACTATAACAGATGCAAGCTTGTCCTGTTTGGTGGAGATGATATTTAATAAAATAAGTAGAAATCCACTAAAAGTTTTGTTTGGTTATCTTGCAATCCCGAGATAATCGTCTCCATGCTCCAAATCCATTTTAAAGCCATTTTTAAGGCATTTCGCGCATACATGAAATGAACACATTTTTCTCCAAAACTATAACAGATGCAAGCTTGTCCTGTTTGGTGGAGATGATATTTAATAAAATAAGTAGAAATCCACTAAAAGTTTTGTTTGGTTATCTTGCAATCCCGAGATAATCGTCTCCATGCTCCAAATCCATTTTAAAGCCATTTTTAAGGCATTTCGCGCATACATGAAATGAACACATTTTTCTCCAAAACTATAACAGATGCAAGCTTGTCCTGTTTGGTGGAGATGATATTTAATAAAATAAGTAGAAATCCACTAAAAGTTTTGTTTGGTTATCTTGCAATCCCGAGATAATCGTCTCCATGCTCCAAATCCATTTTAAAGCCATTTTTAAGGCATTTCGCGCATACATGAAATGAACACATTTTTCTCCAAAACTATAACAGATGCAAGCTTGTCCTGTTTGGTGGAGATGATATTTAATAAAATAAGTAGAAATCCACTAAAAGTTTTGTTTGGTTATCTTGCAATCCCGAGATAATCGTCTCCATGCTCCAAATCCATTTTAAAGCCATTTTTAAGGCATTTCGCGCATACATGAAATGAACACATTTTTCTCCAAAACTATAACAGATGCAAGCTTGTCCTGTTTGGTGGAGATGATATTTAATAAAATAAGTAGAAATCCACTAAAAGTTTTGTTTGGTTATCTTGCAATCCCGAGATAATCGTCTCCATGCTCCAAATCCATTTTAAAGCCATTTTTAAGGCATTTCGCGCATACATGAAATGAACACATTTTTCTCCAAAACTATAACAGATGCAAGCTTGTCCTGTTTGGTGGAGATGATATTTAATAAAATAAGTAGAAATCCACTAAAAGTTTTGTTTGGTTATCTTGCAATCCCGAGATAATCGTCTCCATGCTCCAAATCCATTTTAAAGCCATTTTTAAGGCATTTCGCGCATACATGAAATGAACACATTTTTCTCCAAAACTATAACAGATGCAAGCTTGTCCTGTTTGGTGGAGATGATATTTAATAAAATAAGTAGAAATCCACTAAAAGTTTTGTTTGGTTATCTTGCAATCCCGAGATAATCGTCTCCATGCTCCAAATCCATTTTAAAGCCATTTTTAAGGCATTTCGCGCATACATGAAATGAACACATTTTTCTCCAAAACTATAACAGATGCAAGCTTGTCCTGTTTGGTGGAGATGATATTTAATAAAATAAGTAGAAATCCACTAAAAGTTTTGTTTGGTTATCTTGCAATCCCGAGATAATCGTCTCCATGCTCCAAATCCATTTTAAAGCCATTTTTAAGGCATTTCGCGCATACATGAAATGAACACATTTTTCTCCAAAACTATAACAGATGCAAGCTTGTCCTGTTTGGTGGAGATGATATTTAATAAAATAAGTAGAAATCCACTAAAAGTTTTGTTTGGTTATCTTGCAATCCCGAGATAATCGTCTCCATGCTCCAAATCCATTTTAAAGCCATTTTTAAGGCATTTCGCGCATACATGAAATGAACACATTTTTCTCCAAAACTATAACAGATGCAAGCTTGTCCTGTTTGGTGGAGATGATATTTAATAAAATAAGTAGAAATCCACTAAAAGTTTTGTTTGGTTATCTTGCAATCCCGAGATAATCGTCTCCATGCTCCAAATCCATTTTAAAGCCATTTTTAAGGCATTTCGCGCATACATGAAATGAACACATTTTTCTCCAAAACTATAACAGATGCAAGCTTGTCCTGTTTGGTGGAGATGATATTTAATAAAATAAGTAGAAATCCACTAAAAGTTTTGTTTGGTTATCTTGCAATCCCGAGATAATCGTCTCCATGCTCCAAATCCATTTTAAAGCCATTTTTAAGGCATTTCGCGCATACATGAAATGAACACATTTTTCTCCAAAACTATAACAGATGCAAGCTTGTCCTGTTTGGTGGAGATGATATTTAATAAAATAAGTAGAAATCCACTAAAAGTTTTGTTTGGTTATCTTGCAATCCCGAGATAATCGTCTCCATGCTCCAAATCCATTTTAAAGCCATTTTTAAGGCATTTCGCGCATACATGAAATGAACACATTTTTCTCCAAAACTATAACAGATGCAAGCTTGTCCTGTTTGGTGGAGATGATATTTAATAAAATAAGTAGAAATCCACTAAAAGTTTTGTTTGGTTATCTTGCAATCCCGAGATAATCGTCTCCATGCTCCAAATCCATTTTAAAGCCATTTTTAAGGCATTTCGCGCATACATGAAATGAACACATTTTTCTCCAAAACTATAACAGATGCAAGCTTGTCCTGTTTGGTGGAGATGATATTTAATAAAATAAGTAGAAATCCACTAAAAGTTTTGTTTGGTTATCTTGCAATCCCGAGATAATCGTCTCCATGCTCCAAATCCATTTTAAAGCCATTTTTAAGGCATTTCGCGCATACATGAAATGAACACATTTTTCTCCAAAACTATAACAGATGCAAGCTTGTCCTGTTTGGTGGAGATGATATTTAATAAAATAAGTAGAAATCCACTAAAAGTTTTGTTTGGTTATCTTGCAATCCCGAGATAATCGTCTCCATGCTCCAAATCCATTTTAAAGCCATTTTTAAGGCATTTCGCGCATACATGAAATGAACACATTTTTCTCCAAAACTATAACAGATGCAAGCTTGTCCTGTTTGGTGGAGATGATATTTAATAAAATAAGTAGAAATCCACTAAAAGTTTTGTTTGGTTATCTTGCAATCCCGAGATAATCGTCTCCATGCTCCAAATCCATTTTAAAGCCATTTTTAAGGCATTTCGCGCATACATGAAATGAACACATTTTTCTCCAAAACTATAACAGATGCAAGCTTGTCCTGTTTGGTGGAGATGATATTTAATAAAATAAGTAGAAATCCACTAAAAGTTTTGTTTGGTTATCTTGCAATCCCGAGATAATCGTCTCCATGCTCCAAATCCATTTTAAAGCCATTTTTAAGGCATTTCGCGCATACATGAAATGAACACATTTTTCTCCAAAACTATAACAGATGCAAGCTTGTCCTGTTTGGTGGAGATGATATTTAATAAAATAAGTAGAAATCCACTAAAAGTTTTGTTTGGTTATCTTGCAATCCCGAGATAATCGTCTCCATGCTCCAAATCCATTTTAAAGCCATTTTTAAGGCATTTCGCGCATACATGAAATGAACACATTTTTCTCCAAAACTATAACAGATGCAAGCTTGTCCTGTTTGGTGGAGATGATATTTAATAAAATAAGTAGAAATCCACTAAAAGTTTTGTTTGGTTATCTTGCAATCCCGAGATAATCGTCTCCATGCTCCAAATCCATTTTAAAGCCATTTTTAAGGCATTTCGCGCATACATGAAATGAACACATTTTTCTCCAAAACTATAACAGATGCAAGCTTGTCCTGTTTGGTGGAGATGATATTTAATAAAATAAGTAGAAATCCACTAAAAGTTTTGTTTGGTTATCTTGCAATCCCGAGATAATCGTCTCCATGCTCCAAATCCATTTTAAAGCCATTTTTAAGGCATTTCGCGCATACATGAAATGAACACATTTTTCTCCAAAACTATAACAGATGCAAGCTTGTCCTGTTTGGTGGAGATGATATTTAATAAAATAAGTAGAAATCCACTAAAAGTTTTGTTTGGTTATCTTGCAATCCCGAGATAATCGTCTCCATGCTCCAAATCCATTTTAAAGCCATTTTTAAGGCATTTCGCGCATACATGAAATGAACACATTTTTCTCCAAAACTATAACAGATGCAAGCTTGTCCTGTTTGGTGGAGATGATATTTAATAAAATAAGTAGAAATCCACTAAAAGTTTTGTTTGGTTATCTTGCAATCCCGAGATAATCGTCTCCATGCTCCAAATCCATTTTAAAGCCATTTTTAAGGCATTTCGCGCATACATGAAATGAACACATTTTTCTCCAAAACTATAACAGATGCAAGCTTGTCCTGTTTGGTGGAGATGATATTTAATAAAATAAGTAGAAATCCACTAAAAGTTTTGTTTGGTTATCTTGCAATCCCGAGATAATCGTCTCCATGCTCCAAATCCATTTTAAAGCCATTTTTAAGGCATTTCGCGCATACATGAAATGAACACATTTTTCTCCAAAACTATAACAGATGCAAGCTTGTCCTGTTTGGTGGAGATGATATTTAATAAAATAAGTAGAAATCCACTAAAAGTTTTGTTTGGTTATCTTGCAATCCCGAGATAATCGTCTCCATGCTCCAAATCCATTTTAAAGCCATTTTTAAGGCATTTCGCGCATACATGAAATGAACACATTTTTCTCCAAAACTATAACAGATGCAAGCTTGTCCTGTTTGGTGGAGATGATATTTAATAAAATAAGTAGAAATCCACTAAAAGTTTTGTTTGGTTATCTTGCAATCCCGAGATAATCGTCTCCATGCTCCAAATCCATTTTAAAGCCATTTTTAAGGCATTTCGCGCATACATGAAATGAACACATTTTTCTCCAAAACTATAACAGATGCAAGCTTGTCCTGTTTGGTGGAGATGATATTTAATAAAATAAGTAGAAATCCACTAAAAGTTTTGTTTGGTTATCTTGCAATCCCGAGATAATCGTCTCCATGCTCCAAATCCATTTTAAAGCCATTTTTAAGGCATTTCGCGCATACATGAAATGAACACATTTTTCTCCAAAACTATAACAGATGCAAGCTTGTCCTGTTTGGTGGAGATGATATTTAATAAAATAAGTAGAAATCCACTAAAAGTTTTGTTTGGTTATCTTGCAATCCCGAGATAATCGTCTCCATGCTCCAAATCCATTTTAAAGCCATTTTTAAGGCATTTCGCGCATACATGAAATGAACACATTTTTCTCCAAAACTATAACAGATGCAAGCTTGTCCTGTTTGGTGGAGATGATATTTAATAAAATAAGTAGAAATCCACTAAAAGTTTTGTTTGGTTATCTTGCAATCCCGAGATAATCGTCTCCATGCTCCAAATCCATTTTAAAGCCATTTTTAAGGCATTTCGCGCATACATGAAATGAACACATTTTTCTCCAAAACTATAACAGATGCAAGCTTGTCCTGTTTGGTGGAGATGATATTTAATAAAATAAGTAGAAATCCACTAAAAGTTTTGTTTGGTTATCTTGCAATCCCGAGATAATCGTCTCCATGCTCCAAATCCATTTTAAAGCCATTTTTAAGGCATTTCGCGCATACATGAAATGAACACATTTTTCTCCAAAACTATAACAGATGCAAGCTTGTCCTGTTTGGTGGAGATGATATTTAATAAAATAAGTAGAAATCCACTAAAAGTTTTGTTTGGTTATCTTGCAATCCCGAGATAATCGTCTCCATGCTCCAAATCCATTTTAAAGCCATTTTTAAGGCATTTCGCGCATACATGAAATGAACACATTTTTCTCCAAAACTATAACAGATGCAAGCTTGTCCTGTTTGGTGGAGATGATATTTAATAAAATAAGTAGAAATCCACTAAAAGTTTTGTTTGGTTATCTTGCAATCCCGAGATAATCGTCTCCATGCTCCAAATCCATTTTAAAGCCATTTTTAAGGCATTTCGCGCATACATGAAATGAACACATTTTTCTCCAAAACTATAACAGATGCAAGCTTGTCCTGTTTGGTGGAGATGATATTTAATAAAATAAGTAGAAATCCACTAAAAGTTTTGTTTGGTTATCTTGCAATCCCGAGATAATCGTCTCCATGCTCCAAATCCATTTTAAAGCCATTTTTAAGGCATTTCGCGCATACATGAAATGAACACATTTTTCTCCAAAACTATAACAGATGCAAGCTTGTCCTGTTTGGTGGAGATGATATTTAATAAAATAAGTAGAAATCCACTAAAAGTTTTGTTTGGTTATCTTGCAATCCCGAGATAATCGTCTCCATGCTCCAAATCCATTTTAAAGCCATTTTTAAGGCATTTCGCGCATACATGAAATGAACACATTTTTCTCCAAAACTATAACAGATGCAAGCTTGTCCTGTTTGGTGGAGATGATATTTAATAAAATAAGTAGAAATCCACTAAAAGTTTTGTTTGGTTATCTTGCAATCCCGAGATAATCGTCTCCATGCTCCAAATCCATTTTAAAGCCATTTTTAAGGCATTTCGCGCATACATGAAATGAACACATTTTTCTCCAAAACTATAACAGATGCAAGCTTGTCCTGTTTGGTGGAGATGATATTTAATAAAATAAGTAGAAATCCACTAAAAGTTTTGTTTGGTTATCTTGCAATCCCGAGATAATCGTCTCCATGCTCCAAATCCATTTTAAAGCCATTTTTAAGGCATTTCGCGCATACATGAAATGAACACATTTTTCTCCAAAACTATAACAGATGCAAGCTTGTCCTGTTTGGTGGAGATGATATTTAATAAAATAAGTAGAAATCCACTAAAAGTTTTGTTTGGTTATCTTGCAATCCCGAGATAATCGTCTCCATGCTCCAAATCCATTTTAAAGCCATTTTTAAGGCATTTCGCGCATACATGAAATGAACACATTTTTCTCCAAAACTATAACAGATGCAAGCTTGTCCTGTTTGGTGGAGATGATATTTAATAAAATAAGTAGAAATCCACTAAAAGTTTTGTTTGGTTATCTTGCAATCCCGAGATAATCGTCTCCATGCTCCAAATCCATTTTAAAGCCATTTTTAAGGCATTTCGCGCATACATGAAATGAACACATTTTTCTCCAAAACTATAACAGATGCAAGCTTGTCCTGTTTGGTGGAGATGATATTTAATAAAATAAGTAGAAATCCACTAAAAGTTTTGTTTGGTTATCTTGCAATCCCGAGATAATCGTCTCCATGCTCCAAATCCATTTTAAAGCCATTTTTAAGGCATTTCGCGCATACATGAAATGAACACATTTTTCTCCAAAACTATAACAGATGCAAGCTTGTCCTGTTTGGTGGAGATGATATTTAATAAAATAAGTAGAAATCCACTAAAAGTTTTGTTTGGTTATCTTGCAATCCCGAGATAATCGTCTCCATGCTCCAAATCCATTTTAAAGCCATTTTTAAGGCATTTCGCGCATACATGAAATGAACACATTTTTCTCCAAAACTATAACAGATGCAAGCTTGTCCTGTTTGGTGGAGATGATATTTAATAAAATAAGTAGAAATCCACTAAAAGTTTTGTTTGGTTATCTTGCAATCCCGAGATAATCGTCTCCATGCTCCAAATCCATTTTAAAGCCATTTTTAAGGCATTTCGCGCATACATGAAATGAACACATTTTTCTCCAAAACTATAACAGATGCAAGCTTGTCCTGTTTGGTGGAGATGATATTTAATAAAATAAGTAGAAATCCACTAAAAGTTTTGTTTGGTTATCTTGCAATCCCGAGATAATCGTCTCCATGCTCCAAATCCATTTTAAAGCCATTTTTAAGGCATTTCGCGCATACATGAAATGAACACATTTTTCTCCAAAACTATAACAGATGCAAGCTTGTCCTGTTTGGTGGAGATGATATTTAATAAAATAAGTAGAAATCCACTAAAAGTTTTGTTTGGTTATCTTGCAATCCCGAGATAATCGTCTCCATGCTCCAAATCCATTTTAAAGCCATTTTTAAGGCATTTCGCGCATACATGAAATGAACACATTTTTCTCCAAAACTATAACAGATGCAAGCTTGTCCTGTTTGGTGGAGATGATATTTAATAAAATAAGTAGAAATCCACTAAAAGTTTTGTTTGGTTATCTTGCAATCCCGAGATAATCGTCTCCATGCTCCAAATCCATTTTAAAGCCATTTTTAAGGCATTTCGCGCATACATGAAATGAACACATTTTTCTCCAAAACTATAACAGATGCAAGCTTGTCCTGTTTGGTGGAGATGATATTTAATAAAATAAGTAGAAATCCACTAAAAGTTTTGTTTGGTTATCTTGCAATCCCGAGATAATCGTCTCCATGCTCCAAATCCATTTTAAAGCCATTTTTAAGGCATTTCGCGCATACATGAAATGAACACATTTTTCTCCAAAACTATAACAGATGCAAGCTTGTCCTGTTTGGTGGAGATGATATTTAATAAAATAAGTAGAAATCCACTAAAAGTTTTGTTTGGTTATCTTGCAATCCCGAGATAATCGTCTCCATGCTCCAAATCCATTTTAAAGCCATTTTTAAGGCATTTCGCGCATACATGAAATGAACACATTTTTCTCCAAAACTATAACAGATGCAAGCTTGTCCTGTTTGGTGGAGATGATATTTAATAAAATAAGTAGAAATCCACTAAAAGTTTTGTTTGGTTATCTTGCAATCCCGAGATAATCGTCTCCATGCTCCAAATCCATTTTAAAGCCATTTTTAAGGCATTTCGCGCATACATGAAATGAACACATTTTTCTCCAAAACTATAACAGATGCAAGCTTGTCCTGTTTGGTGGAGATGATATTTAATAAAATAAGTAGAAATCCACTAAAAGTTTTGTTTGGTTATCTTGCAATCCCGAGATAATCGTCTCCATGCTCCAAATCCATTTTAAAGCCATTTTTAAGGCATTTCGCGCATACATGAAATGAACACATTTTTCTCCAAAACTATAACAGATGCAAGCTTGTCCTGTTTGGTGGAGATGATATTTAATAAAATAAGTAGAAATCCACTAAAAGTTTTGTTTGGTTATCTTGCAATCCCGAGATAATCGTCTCCATGCTCCAAATCCATTTTAAAGCCATTTTTAAGGCATTTCGCGCATACATGAAATGAACACATTTTTCTCCAAAACTATAACAGATGCAAGCTTGTCCTGTTTGGTGGAGATGATATTTAATAAAATAAGTAGAAATCCACTAAAAGTTTTGTTTGGTTATCTTGCAATCCCGAGATAATCGTCTCCATGCTCCAAATCCATTTTAAAGCCATTTTTAAGGCATTTCGCGCATACATGAAATGAACACATTTTTCTCCAAAACTATAACAGATGCAAGCTTGTCCTGTTTGGTGGAGATGATATTTAATAAAATAAGTAGAAATCCACTAAAAGTTTTGTTTGGTTATCTTGCAATCCCGAGATAATCGTCTCCATGCTCCAAATCCATTTTAAAGCCATTTTTAAGGCATTTCGCGCATACATGAAATGAACACATTTTTCTCCAAAACTATAACAGATGCAAGCTTGTCCTGTTTGGTGGAGATGATATTTAATAAAATAAGTAGAAATCCACTAAAAGTTTTGTTTGGTTATCTTGCAATCCCGAGATAATCGTCTCCATGCTCCAAATCCATTTTAAAGCCATTTTTAAGGCATTTCGCGCATACATGAAATGAACACATTTTTCTCCAAAACTATAACAGATGCAAGCTTGTCCTGTTTGGTGGAGATGATATTTAATAAAATAAGTAGAAATCCACTAAAAGTTTTGTTTGGTTATCTTGCAATCCCGAGATAATCGTCTCCATGCTCCAAATCCATTTTAAAGCCATTTTTAAGGCATTTCGCGCATACATGAAATGAACACATTTTTCTCCAAAACTATAACAGATGCAAGCTTGTCCTGTTTGGTGGAGATGATATTTAATAAAATAAGTAGAAATCCACTAAAAGTTTTGTTTGGTTATCTTGCAATCCCGAGATAATCGTCTCCATGCTCCAAATCCATTTTAAAGCCATTTTTAAGGCATTTCGCGCATACATGAAATGAACACATTTTTCTCCAAAACTATAACAGATGCAAGCTTGTCCTGTTTGGTGGAGATGATATTTAATAAAATAAGTAGAAATCCACTAAAAGTTTTGTTTGGTTATCTTGCAATCCCGAGATAATCGTCTCCATGCTCCAAATCCATTTTAAAGCCATTTTTAAGGCATTTCGCGCATACATGAAATGAACACATTTTTCTCCAAAACTATAACAGATGCAAGCTTGTCCTGTTTGGTGGAGATGATATTTAATAAAATAAGTAGAAATCCACTAAAAGTTTTGTTTGGTTATCTTGCAATCCCGAGATAATCGTCTCCATGCTCCAAATCCATTTTAAAGCCATTTTTAAGGCATTTCGCGCATACATGAAATGAACACATTTTTCTCCAAAACTATAACAGATGCAAGCTTGTCCTGTTTGGTGGAGATGATATTTAATAAAATAAGTAGAAATCCACTAAAAGTTTTGTTTGGTTATCTTGCAATCCCGAGATAATCGTCTCCATGCTCCAAATCCATTTTAAAGCCATTTTTAAGGCATTTCGCGCATACATGAAATGAACACATTTTTCTCCAAAACTATAACAGATGCAAGCTTGTCCTGTTTGGTGGAGATGATATTTAATAAAATAAGTAGAAATCCACTAAAAGTTTTGTTTGGTTATCTTGCAATCCCGAGATAATCGTCTCCATGCTCCAAATCCATTTTAAAGCCATTTTTAAGGCATTTCGCGCATACATGAAATGAACACATTTTTCTCCAAAACTATAACAGATGCAAGCTTGTCCTGTTTGGTGGAGATGATATTTAATAAAATAAGTAGAAATCCACTAAAAGTTTTGTTTGGTTATCTTGCAATCCCGAGATAATCGTCTCCATGCTCCAAATCCATTTTAAAGCCATTTTTAAGGCATTTCGCGCATACATGAAATGAACACATTTTTCTCCAAAACTATAACAGATGCAAGCTTGTCCTGTTTGGTGGAGATGATATTTAATAAAATAAGTAGAAATCCACTAAAAGTTTTGTTTGGTTATCTTGCAATCCCGAGATAATCGTCTCCATGCTCCAAATCCATTTTAAAGCCATTTTTAAGGCATTTCGCGCATACATGAAATGAACACATTTTTCTCCAAAACTATAACAGATGCAAGCTTGTCCTGTTTGGTGGAGATGATATTTAATAAAATAAGTAGAAATCCACTAAAAGTTTTGTTTGGTTATCTTGCAATCCCGAGATAATCGTCTCCATGCTCCAAATCCATTTTAAAGCCATTTTTAAGGCATTTCGCGCATACATGAAATGAACACATTTTTCTCCAAAACTATAACAGATGCAAGCTTGTCCTGTTTGGTGGAGATGATATTTAATAAAATAAGTAGAAATCCACTAAAAGTTTTGTTTGGTTATCTTGCAATCCCGAGATAATCGTCTCCATGCTCCAAATCCATTTTAAAGCCATTTTTAAGGCATTTCGCGCATACATGAAATGAACACATTTTTCTCCAAAACTATAACAGATGCAAGCTTGTCCTGTTTGGTGGAGATGATATTTAATAAAATAAGTAGAAATCCACTAAAAGTTTTGTTTGGTTATCTTGCAATCCCGAGATAATCGTCTCCATGCTCCAAATCCATTTTAAAGCCATTTTTAAGGCATTTCGCGCATACATGAAATGAACACATTTTTCTCCAAAACTATAACAGATGCAAGCTTGTCCTGTTTGGTGGAGATGATATTTAATAAAATAAGTAGAAATCCACTAAAAGTTTTGTTTGGTTATCTTGCAATCCCGAGATAATCGTCTCCATGCTCCAAATCCATTTTAAAGCCATTTTTAAGGCATTTCGCGCATACATGAAATGAACACATTTTTCTCCAAAACTATAACAGATGCAAGCTTGTCCTGTTTGGTGGAGATGATATTTAATAAAATAAGTAGAAATCCACTAAAAGTTTTGTTTGGTTATCTTGCAATCCCGAGATAATCGTCTCCATGCTCCAAATCCATTTTAAAGCCATTTTTAAGGCATTTCGCGCATACATGAAATGAACACATTTTTCTCCAAAACTATAACAGATGCAAGCTTGTCCTGTTTGGTGGAGATGATATTTAATAAAATAAGTAGAAATCCACTAAAAGTTTTGTTTGGTTATCTTGCAATCCCGAGATAATCGTCTCCATGCTCCAAATCCATTTTAAAGCCATTTTTAAGGCATTTCGCGCATACATGAAATGAACACATTTTTCTCCAAAACTATAACAGATGCAAGCTTGTCCTGTTTGGTGGAGATGATATTTAATAAAATAAGTAGAAATCCACTAAAAGTTTTGTTTGGTTATCTTGCAATCCCGAGATAATCGTCTCCATGCTCCAAATCCATTTTAAAGCCATTTTTAAGGCATTTCGCGCATACATGAAATGAACACATTTTTCTCCAAAACTATAACAGATGCAAGCTTGTCCTGTTTGGTGGAGATGATATTTAATAAAATAAGTAGAAATCCACTAAAAGTTTTGTTTGGTTATCTTGCAATCCCGAGATAATCGTCTCCATGCTCCAAATCCATTTTAAAGCCATTTTTAAGGCATTTCGCGCATACATGAAATGAACACATTTTTCTCCAAAACTATAACAGATGCAAGCTTGTCCTGTTTGGTGGAGATGATATTTAATAAAATAAGTAGAAATCCACTAAAAGTTTTGTTTGGTTATCTTGCAATCCCGAGATAATCGTCTCCATGCTCCAAATCCATTTTAAAGCCATTTTTAAGGCATTTCGCGCATACATGAAATGAACACATTTTTCTCCAAAACTATAACAGATGCAAGCTTGTCCTGTTTGGTGGAGATGATATTTAATAAAATAAGTAGAAATCCACTAAAAGTTTTGTTTGGTTATCTTGCAATCCCGAGATAATCGTCTCCATGCTCCAAATCCATTTTAAAGCCATTTTTAAGGCATTTCGCGCATACATGAAATGAACACATTTTTCTCCAAAACTATAACAGATGCAAGCTTGTCCTGTTTGGTGGAGATGATATTTAATAAAATAAGTAGAAATCCACTAAAAGTTTTGTTTGGTTATCTTGCAATCCCGAGATAATCGTCTCCATGCTCCAAATCCATTTTAAAGCCATTTTTAAGGCATTTCGCGCATACATGAAATGAACACATTTTTCTCCAAAACTATAACAGATGCAAGCTTGTCCTGTTTGGTGGAGATGATATTTAATAAAATAAGTAGAAATCCACTAAAAGTTTTGTTTGGTTATCTTGCAATCCCGAGATAATCGTCTCCATGCTCCAAATCCATTTTAAAGCCATTTTTAAGGCATTTCGCGCATACATGAAATGAACACATTTTTCTCCAAAACTATAACAGATGCAAGCTTGTCCTGTTTGGTGGAGATGATATTTAATAAAATAAGTAGAAATCCACTAAAAGTTTTGTTTGGTTATCTTGCAATCCCGAGATAATCGTCTCCATGCTCCAAATCCATTTTAAAGCCATTTTTAAGGCATTTCGCGCATACATGAAATGAACACATTTTTCTCCAAAACTATAACAGATGCAAGCTTGTCCTGTTTGGTGGAGATGATATTTAATAAAATAAGTAGAAATCCACTAAAAGTTTTGTTTGGTTATCTTGCAATCCCGAGATAATCGTCTCCATGCTCCAAATCCATTTTAAAGCCATTTTTAAGGCATTTCGCGCATACATGAAATGAACACATTTTTCTCCAAAACTATAACAGATGCAAGCTTGTCCTGTTTGGTGGAGATGATATTTAATAAAATAAGTAGAAATCCACTAAAAGTTTTGTTTGGTTATCTTGCAATCCCGAGATAATCGTCTCCATGCTCCAAATCCATTTTAAAGCCATTTTTAAGGCATTTCGCGCATACATGAAATGAACACATTTTTCTCCAAAACTATAACAGATGCAAGCTTGTCCTGTTTGGTGGAGATGATATTTAATAAAATAAGTAGAAATCCACTAAAAGTTTTGTTTGGTTATCTTGCAATCCCGAGATAATCGTCTCCATGCTCCAAATCCATTTTAAAGCCATTTTTAAGGCATTTCGCGCATACATGAAATGAACACATTTTTCTCCAAAACTATAACAGATGCAAGCTTGTCCTGTTTGGTGGAGATGATATTTAATAAAATAAGTAGAAATCCACTAAAAGTTTTGTTTGGTTATCTTGCAATCCCGAGATAATCGTCTCCATGCTCCAAATCCATTTTAAAGCCATTTTTAAGGCATTTCGCGCATACATGAAATGAACACATTTTTCTCCAAAACTATAACAGATGCAAGCTTGTCCTGTTTGGTGGAGATGATATTTAATAAAATAAGTAGAAATCCACTAAAAGTTTTGTTTGGTTATCTTGCAATCCCGAGATAATCGTCTCCATGCTCCAAATCCATTTTAAAGCCATTTTTAAGGCATTTCGCGCATACATGAAATGAACACATTTTTCTCCAAAACTATAACAGATGCAAGCTTGTCCTGTTTGGTGGAGATGATATTTAATAAAATAAGTAGAAATCCACTAAAAGTTTTGTTTGGTTATCTTGCAATCCCGAGATAATCGTCTCCATGCTCCAAATCCATTTTAAAGCCATTTTTAAGGCATTTCGCGCATACATGAAATGAACACATTTTTCTCCAAAACTATAACAGATGCAAGCTTGTCCTGTTTGGTGGAGATGATATTTAATAAAATAAGTAGAAATCCATCTAAAAGTTTTGTTTGGTTATCTTGCAATCCCGAGATAATCGTCTCCATGCTCCAAATCCATTTTAAAGCCATTTTTAAGGCATTTCGCGCATACATGAAATGAACACATTTTTCTCCAAAACTATAACAGATGCAAGCTTGTCCTGTTTGGTGGAGATGATATTTAATAAAATAAGTAGAAATCCACTAAAAGTTTTGTTTGGTTATCTTGCAATCCCGAGATAATCGTCTCCATGCTCCAAATCCATTTTAAAGCCATTTTTAAGGCATTTCGCGCATACATGAAATGAACACATTTTTCTCCAAAACTATAACAGATG